>NC_029786.2:10045820-10049018 GCF_000816755.2 Arachis ipaensis
GAATATAATTATTAAATTAAAATATTTATATTATACTTTTTAGATGTAATTCTTTTTCAAATCTTATATTAACACAAAATGACATTACTTTAGATTCACCTTTTATGCTTCAACTAATCTCTTACTTGGCCCAAATATTTTGGTAAACTGTGTGTAGAGTTCGTTCTATTTTGTAATGACTTTTAATTTTATTTCCATAAAATAATGATGATTATGATATATTATAACCTAAATTTTCATATATTATTATATAATATTATTGTTGGAATGATTTTTTCCCTAAAGATGCTATTGACAAAATTAAGCACTTACAATACTATTGCTTATTTTAATTAATTACTTATTATCTTAATAGTATTACAAAGAAACACAATTAGTTATGTGGAAGGGATGAAGTAATTAACAAAATACCTGCAATAATAATAGTGGCCGAATGTAATTTTTTAACACCAAAAATATGAATTAATTTATCTGGGCATTATTGATCCAAGAAAAGAAAAGTTGAAAAAATTACTCATGCCATGTCAATGTAAATTTTCTTTTTTCTACTTTAAGAATATGAAATGGTGAATGTTAATTTGCAAAAATAATGCACATATTGTAGTATTTCTAAAAGGACATACCATTGCCTAAGGTGCCCCAACATTTTATTACAGTTATGATTATTGTTTGAGAAAAAGTTAGATTTTACTTATAATTGAACTAGTTTGATCAGGCTATTGACCTATTGTGAATTTGTGATGACTCGTGATCTTACCATTTTGGATTAGTTGATTGGTAGAATTTTTAGTTATTTAGCTTATATGAAAATTAATTTTCCAATTTTGGAAAACTTATTATTTTACCTAGTTGTTATATATGTATATATTTAATTTTAACGTACTGATGACAGTTTATAATATCTTATACAATCGTTTAATTATATTAATTTTTTATAATTATTCACGAGACAAATATAAAAATAATTATTTTTGCTTCTATGACATTACATAATTAAATATATGTATAAATCTATTTTAGATTGATAGTACATCAAAATTAAATTAATGTATAAAAAAATTAGGTTAACTTTAGGTCTAAGGGAAAACATTATATGTTACACCAAACATTTAAAAACTTATGTTATTAAAACGAAAACAAACTCATTATTTCAAAATCAAATATAAAAAGCTTAGTCAGATCAGACAATGCAAATTCCAATGCTGAATCTCAAAAACAAAAGCAAACTTTAAGGGAATCTCAAAACTAAACAAAAATCAAATAATTAAATAAAATCTAAAACTTGATCTCACATCTTAATACATCCACCATGTACATGTCCTACTATGGTATAATATTCAAAACCTCTACCTATCATATGCAAGCTTCCCAATAATACTAAGGTGTAATTACTCTGTTGGCCGGTCTCTATAGTTTTGTGAAATTTTTAATTAGGTTTTTATATTTTTTTTAATTAAATTCCTGCACTAATTTTTTTTTTAAATTAGATTTCTCTTAGTAGTAATTGGCTTAATTTTATAGGAATTCAACTAAAAAAAATTGATACAGGAACTCAAATAAAAAAAAAGTGTAAGGACCTAATTAAAAAAAATAGTACAAAAACTCAATTAAAAAAAATACAAAAACCTAATTAAAAATTTTACAAAATTATAAGGACCAACAGAATAATTAAACCTAATATTAACAAAAACTTCAATGCGAATATTTTGTTTAGAATTAATTTTTGTTCCATATTTGTTACTCGTCCTACTCTTTTCCTTCAGAAGATCGGAGCATTGGCATTCATAGCATATGATGTAAATGAAATAAACCTATTTATGGTGCACATATACAGATACGTGACACGATACGACACGATATAAGACACACAGATATACGAAATTAAAATTTTTACAAGATATGGAGACACAACATATATATAATATAAAATATTTTTAGATAAATTGTAATATATCATTTCAGTATTTTATTATTAATATTAAAATATAAATTAATTTTTAATTATTTTTTTGTTTTTTTAATTATATAAAATATTTAAAATATTTTTTGTTTTAATAATTAATAATATATACTATTTCTAAACTCATTTCAAGAATATATGTTAAAAATAATATTAGATACGCTGACACATGATGATATTTAGGTGTGTTCAAACGTGTTTGAAAATAATTTTAAGTATATATTCTTATAAACAAATTAAAAGTCAAATAAAGAATAACATCAAAAGCACATATACTGTAGAAGAGAAAATGAATTTCCACTATTGATGGATCAATATCAACGACCTCTGTGGACATCTTTTGACTCCTGAAGGCTATAACAATTAAATGTGAAATTAAAAAGGGGGCTAGTGTTTTAATTTTCTTGATTTGATAGCTAACAATATTCAAACTTAATTTCCTCCATTGCTTTTCTAAACTTTAATTTCTTATATATCATTGTACTTTGTACCAACAAAATCTCTCTTGTCCGTTAGCTTTTATATTTTGATGGAATATCTCATCAATTAGTTATTAGTTAATATTTTCCCTACCAGTAATTATAACTGTTCTTGTAGTCTAATAATTAAATCAAATTAAAGCAAAAGCACAAATTATATTTGTAATAATCAAAGATGAAATATAAATGTATCTATTTGTAGAGTTTTATTATATATATNATTAGATTATGAATGGTAAAATTTTTAAAGATGGTATAAATGATGTGTTATATGTTGTTGTGGGTGTTTATAAAATATCATTGATGTTGTTTTACATAATTAAAATACTATTTTTTTTGTAAAACGTTAGTGACGTTTTATTTTTTGATAATTAAATTTATTTTTATGAAACGTTAGTGACGTTTTATACTATCATCATAATAATGTAAAATATCAAAATAATTAAATATTATTATTGTGTTTCACATTAAAATTATCCATATCTAAAAATTGTAACTGTAATCACATGTCAATACCTCAATATTTTTTTCAATTTTGCTCGTACAACTAGTGGGTATAATATTAAAATCGAATACATCTAAGTGAGATCTAATTGAGAATGAATACATTTAAGTGAGAATAATTGAAAAATATAATCTGATTTGTTAGTATAATTGATAGTAGGATAACATTGAATTACTTTTATAAACGTTAAGGATACAAATAGGACGATTTAAACGTTAGGGACACAAATAGGACTTACCCCAAACGTTGGGGAC
>NC_029786.2:10049194-10051314 GCF_000816755.2 Arachis ipaensis
TAACAACTAAATATATATTCTCTTTATTTTGTTAATTAAAAAATGATTTAAATATATAATTAATTAGTAACAATAGTAACAATAGTATTTTATACGAGCGTAAAAATTATTTAGTGTATAAATAGGGTTTTTCATAAAAAAAAATTGGACAATCAATTTAGAGAAAGTATTTATTCCAGTGAAATTAAATAATCTATAATAGTATATTTATTCATCCTAAAACCTAACTATAAAAAACCATATATTTAATACTAATAATAGTGGGATGGACCATATTTTGAAATTTTCACATGCTGATTTTGCCGTATAAGGCTTAATAAATGTAATTATTATTAGCTTAACTTACTAAAGGCTCTAAATAATTTAATTTCTTAGTGGATATAAGTATATGAGAAAGTATGAGGAGCCAATGGAATATTTATACAATGTGTACAATGGAGGTTTACGGAATATTAGAGATATAATCATTAATGTTATCCTTATCCATCAGCTTAACGCTAGATTTGAAAGGTCAAGAGTTCGATCCTTGGTGAACCCCAAAATTAGTTTAAACTTTTGAGAAGATGTTTATTATCGCTAGTATTCGGATGGTTATTCTAAATAGTATAGGAGATGTTCATTGTAACTCAATAACCCATTGTATACATTGTATAAATAGTCCATTGTCTCCTAGCGGGATCCTAAGTATATACATGTTAATGCTCAAAAGGGTGTTTAAAATATGTCAATGTAGCAGGTTAAGGTTTTTGCTAACTTTGACGGCATTTACAAGCCCTATTCATCATTTATTGATGCAAGATTTATGCTAGTATTCTAAATTCAGGACTATTATTATATGCATAGGATTTAATTTGATTATCAATTGAGTAATAAGTCAATCCATGATTTATGAGTCCCAGTGTTTCATGGAAATCACTGATAATTACAATTAAATAATCCCTTGAAATTATAATCAGTTAAACATAATGATAGTTCTCCTGAATTAATTATAACATATAATTATCATTTTGATTTTGATTATTTATAATTTAATTAAAATACTCAAAATTAAAAACTGGTGTTGAAGACATTATTATAATATCAAATTTACTGTGGTATTAATGTAAATATCTTATCATAAGTATAGCTACCGAAAAAATTAAATATTTGTTATTATTGTTTGGAAAAGTATAGGAACCAAGTCTGAAATCAGCTAAGAATTGAACAACTCAATTAATTATAATTATTAATAATTAATTTTAAATTTTTTAAATTCAAAATTTAAATAATTAGAAACTGATTAATTAAAGCTAACTAAAAACTATAAAAATCTTCAGCTTCTCTTCTATAGTAACCTGCACACCTCCCAACAACAATACACACAGATTCTCTCTCTCAAAAAATTCGTCGCCGAAGAAGCAAAATCTGAAAGCTGAAAAAAAGGAGGAAGCTTTTTTATAAATCGGTTCTTTCAGTCAAAATTTGGATAACAGTGTTGTCTCATCGGACACCACTGAGATGGAGAAATCTGGCAGCGGCGGCGGCGGCGGCGGAGGTGCTGTCAACGGTGGTGGTAGTGATCAGAATCTGAACGGTATATTCAACCAAGATAGAGATGCAAACACTGTTGTGTCAGTTCCTAACGGTAATTACAAGGCTCAGGTGGGTTAGATTCGAAATGAGTTTGATGAAAACGGTGTCTAGGGTCAACCGATGGTGGTCAACAATGATGGGTATGTTGGTGGAGCACGGATTGTTTTTGAACAATCGCAAAAATATATAAAAAAAATCCATTTAATATAAAAAAAAACATCCTAATGCTTAACAAAAGAAATGTCCAGCTATAAAATTTAAAAAAAGTCATATAATTCTTAAAAAAATAGAAATATCTACATCAGTCATACAAAAAATTCAAAAAATATATTAAAAAACATCTATTTAGTATAAAAAAAAACATCATAATGTTTAGCATAAGAAACATCCATGTATATCAACTTACCTTTGTTAAGATGAGTTTCAAAATCGAATTTATTAAAAAATTAGCAGAAGTTAGTTGAACCCTAATTGATTCTCTAGCAGAACTCTCGTTGTTTTTATACGGAAGACACATATATATACACATATAGTTAATGAACATATTT
>NC_029786.2:10051395-10052306 GCF_000816755.2 Arachis ipaensis
ATGAACATATTTAGTAACCAAAAAAAATAATAAAAAATAGTTAAAATTAATTTTATTTAATTTTTATTAATTATTATAATAATAAATAAAAATTAAATAAAATATATTTTAATTAATTTTTTTGCCTTTCTAGTATTACCGGTTAGTTAATTGTTGTATGTAATCTTTTCAATAAGGTTGCTATATACCTATTACAGAAACAAAGTATATATGTCATTTATAATTAATTACCTAACGTGGCAAAAGGAATTTCTATACCCTTGTTTGACATCTGTAATATCTGAAAATATATCAATCATATCTCATAAGTATTGTCTAATAAGCAAACATAATCATATGACGAGGCATATTAATATTTAAATTGGAGGCTATTATAATAAAGTTGTCATTTTTATCTTTTTGTAAAGACGTTTTTTATTTTGTTGTTTAAAGAAAAAGTGTTATCCTTAATCGTTAACTTGGTTTTGATACCAATTTTTCAATTTCGACTTTTCTTTTAATTCTTCTTTCGAAATTTCTATTAACTCTTCATATTTTGCTTCGAATAAGTTTATAATTTGTATAGATTCAATTGGTGGTGCTCTATTCAAAGGATTTTGATAAAAATAATTTGCAACTTCATAATCTGAAATATTAACCATTTCTACAATTTCTCTTGTATTTGTTATATGATTATTTATTATTAGTCCTTGATGTATATTTATAATTTTGATGTCATATTTATAATTTTTTAATTCTGTTATAATTTCTATCATAATTATAATATTCTTTTTTACATGGATTATTATATATAAAATCTTTTATCTGTTTGTCTTTTTCTTTAATATAATTTCTTAAATCCTCAATAACTTCTTTTATTTCTACACTTTCTCTTGTTTCTAAATATCTTTCTAATTTTTCAATTTCATTCT
>NC_029786.2:10052384-10059978 GCF_000816755.2 Arachis ipaensis
CATAGATTATTTTTAGAGTTTCAAATGCTCTTTGATTTATTTCAGAAAGCTGCAAATAATTCAAACGATTCTCTCTTTCAAAGAGCTCTTGTTTCTTATCTTGATAAGTTACATATATTTCTTCCTTATCTATTGTCATAATTTAGGGTTTCATTTAATTTTTCGACCTTTTTTGTTAATTCTTTTATTTCGGAGTTTTTTTCTTTAATTTTTAATTTAGATAAACTTAAAGTACTATTGATTTTCGATTCTCTTATTTGAAAATTTGATGAAAACGATCTTCTTGATGGTTCTTTTAATAATAGAACTGGATTTTCAATAGCTTTATATTTTGATATTTCTGTTTTTACAATTTTCTGAAATAATTCATCGACATAAATTCTTTTTCTGTTTTTAAATATTATACTATGATGGCTATTTGTTAAAGAATGAGTGTGTAATGTAAATATTATACCAATTATTTGATCTATTAGGTCATCAGTAATTCTTTTGTCACAGATTGCTAAACTTATTGGTGAATTAATTCCTTTCATATATGTAGATTTGATTAAGACTTGTATAGTACTAATATGAATTCATCCAATTTTAGATCTTTTTTGTTGATCCTTAATTTTCTCAATCTGTTTACTCAATTCTTCATCATTTATCAAAGCTATTTCAAGTTCTCCATTAGTAGATTTTATTTTTATAGGGGTTTCAAGTTGAATTTTTCCATAGTATATTATATTTTTTCTATTAAAAACTTCTTTTAAAAGACTTTGTTTATTAAAATTTTCATTTGATTTGAGATTTAGTTCTGTTTTTAGAACAGCCTGTTTTTCATTATCTAATAAAGCAGTTAATCTATAATAATCAGATTCTTCCGTTAATTCTAAGCTTTCTAAATAATTCATAACTAAGAGACTAGGACAAAGATGTACCTTTCTGGAGAAAAACTTCCTTTATTTAGTATATTTTACATAAGGTGTTTTTATCTCCAGAGGGAAGATTGTAGATATTAACTCCAGATGGGAGTTTAAAATTATTTTTCCCTAAGGAAATTCTTTGTCAGACTACAGAATCACCTCGGCAGCTTCCTCCTTGCTCTCCTAGCATATGAGTACTCTTAGCTTTCTGCTTTCTGTTTTTTGATACTTTCTATAATTGCCTAAGAAATCTATTTATAATGGTTGGGTCTGATGGACAATTTCCATCCTTACTCTTCTTATGACGTCATTGCTTACGTCATTGTTTACTATCTTGCACCAGCTACATTATTGGTGCTTTATGACCTAAGCGCTTATGTCATTATGCAATAATATTGAGGGATGCTTCAGATGCACTGTCCTCCTCTTTTATCATGTGGGTGGATCCCATTTCATTATTGCTTTCTTCAGATATTTTCGAGGTGCATAGCTGGCACCTGTGGTCTTTTCTGTTTTTTTATCAAATAGCAGAGATTCCTTCTTATTCCTTCAGGGAGTTTTTCTAAAAGTCCAAATAAATTGTAGAATGCTGATTCAAATTTCACCAAGAGTCTCATTTCTCTTTCTTCAATTTCATTTCTTTTACTGGACACAAGCAGAGTATTTCTACTTTTATAATTAATTCTTGTGTGAGATTCCTTCGTTATTTTTTGAGTTCTTTCAAAGACCCTTGCTAATGTGCTGGCTAGTCTTCCTTCATAACTGTAAATTGTTAAATCTTGAATTTGATCAATTGGTTGAAAATTTCCTGAAAAAATGGACATAAATATTACTTGGTATGCTGGAACCAAACATTCTTCTTCTTCATTAAAAATAGGTTGACTATTTGTAAATTTTAGGGATACATCCCTTAGATTTACATTGTCAATCATATTTTTAAATCTCTTTACTGCATCAACGAATCCTGCAGGAAGCTCACTAATAATTTTTAGATCATTAAAAATTAAAATTGTATTAATTAATCCATACTGAAAAAACTGATAAGTGTTAGATGAGGAAGCATCTGAAAAAATAACCAGCTTTGTTAGCTGTTCTTTGGCAATAGGATAATATCCCAAAATTGCCCTTTTTCTTCAGTCCAATTCAGGATTATATTAAGAGTTTCTCTGAGATTTGATCTACAGACCTTTTTCTTTTCCTTGATTTCAGCCCTTGTAAGAATGTTTCTCATTATTCCTGTTCTCTGGGCTTGAATTAGAGCCTTATCTGCTCTTCTTAGGATTTACTCTGGGTGAAGAGCTTCATATTCCCTGAAGGATTTCTTTGCCTCTTCCAGCGTTAAAAATTCTCCTTTATGAATTATCTTTGATTGATGTGTAAATTGTGCTGCTTTTTCCCAGGCATCATATACTCCTTTCATGGGGCCATTATAAATTACATAATATTTTTTATCTTGGGTGGATTTTTTAATAATTTCAACAATTGTTTTATTTTCTGAAATTTTTTCTCCTCCTAGTTTGTCCACCATGCTTAACTGGCTGAACTCTGATGGTTTTGCTTGTTGTGTTGATTTCATTGCTTCAATGGCCTTCTTGAGGGATTGGATCTGTGTCCTTATTTGCTGACAATACTTGCATTTTTCGAGTTCTTACTCATATTTTTGAATTTCTTGATCTAATGCGTTGTAAACAAATTCCATTCTCTTGTTAATGTATCAGCAATAATATTTTTGTCACCCTTGATATATTCAATTTTTATTGGATATTGTAACAAAAATAATTGCCATCTTACCAATCGTTCATGATTATAATCAACTTTTAAATTATATCATATGAAACCTATTAGATAACTTGAATCTGTCTTTAATGTAAATTCTTTGGGTAGTAAATTAATTTTCTATTTTTTAAGAGTTTTAATTGCTGCTAGAGTTTCCTTTTCATGAGTAGTATATCTCTATTCTGTTGGTGTAAATGTCCCTGAAATATACCTGCAAAGTAATTCCTTTGGGAAATATTTAGAATCTAGTGATTCTTTTTCTTATTCCAAGCTTTTTATAGCTTTCTTAGTTTTTAGACATCCTGACCAGGTTATGTCTGAAGCATCTGTTTCTACTATTAAGTAGTCGTTTTCTTTTGGAATATAAAGTTCTGGAAGCTTTTTTACATAATTCTTTGACTTTTTGAATTTGCATACTATCTTCTTCTTCCCATTTCCATTCTTTTTTAGTACTTAGTTTTGGAAATAAGTTTTTAGTATATTCTGTTATATTCTTTAAAAATCCTTGATCAGAAATATAATTTATACACCATAAAAATCTTTGTAATTGTTTTCTATCTTCTATTTTATTAGGAAATAAATTTACCTTTTCTAAAACATTTGGTTGAAGTTTTAACTTTCCTTGAGTGGATAGAATTAATCCAAGAAATTATATTTCTTGTTTTGCTATTCTTGTTTTCTTTTTGCTAAGAACTAATCATTTTTCTTTACATCTTTTTAATACTATTAATAATTTTTGAAGATGATCTTCTTTATCCTATTTTATAAAAATTAATATATCATCAATGTAAACTAAAACAAATTCATTTAACTCTTTTAGATTTTCTTCCATAAATCTTTGATAGATACCTGGGGCTTGTTTTAATCCGAATGGTAAAACATTCCATTCATAGAGCAACACACTTGTTGATTCTTTTGTTGGGCAAGTAAAAGCAGTTAATTTCTTTGTTTCTTCGTCTAAACGAAGTTGCCAATATCCTAATTTTGCATGGAGAGATGAAAACCAAATTGCTCCTTTGATTTTTTCTAAAATAGAATATTTTCTTGGAAGTTTATGAGCATCACCAATAGTTGCTTCATTCATCTTCTTATAATTAATTACCATTCTTCGTTTTCCCCTTTTAATTTTATTATTGTTTTCGACGTAAAAGGCTGGAGCCGCATGAGAACTTTTACTTAATCTTATAATTTCTTTTTTCAAAAGATCTTTACATTCTAATGAGAACTCCTCTCTATCTCTTATGGAATAAAAAAATTTTATTTGGAACATTTATTTCATTTGTATGATCTTTTAATTTAATGCTTACTAATTCTTTATTTGTATTTTTAATATCTAAAGGACTATCAGCGAAAATTTCACCCAAAAGTTCTTCTATTTTTATTTCAAGATTATTTTTTGGGATATTTATCTGAAAATATAAATTTAAATAACATGTTTCTACTATAAAAAATATTTTAAATTTTAAAATCTTATCTATAGTAATAGTTGGTATTTTTATATGTTTTGATTTTTGATTTATTGAAGAATCGTGTGGAACTTTTAAAACTATATATGTTAATTCTTGAATGAATGGATGATATAGCTTTAAGAAATTATTTCCTATGATAAAATCCATTCCAGAATCTAACATATATATGAATGGAACAATGAACCTATAATTTTGAATAAATATTTCAACCATTTCTGTTTTTTGGTCAATTTTATGTATTGATTTGTCAGCTATTCTAACTTTTAACGGTTTCTTTAATTTTTTCCAATCAAGTTTTATATTTGTACTAGCAAAGTATTGTGTTGCTCCAGTATCTATGAAAGCATTTATAAACTTTTTTATTATTTTTATATTAATAAATGTAGCATTATTGCTCAGTCTCTGAGTCTGTTTATGAGACATATTCAAAAATATAGTATAAATTATCATCTGATTTTTCTAATGGTTCCATGAAACAAGACTTAGCAATTTCTAATTATTTGGTAAGGTCCTTTTTATCTTTTTTTTTGGACATTCATTTGCATAGTGTCCTTCTTCTTGGCAATACCAACACTTACAATTTTCTTTTTTATTTGGGCAATAGTTATTTTTTTGTCTTTTATTTTTATTGTTATTTCTTTTTCTAAAATACCTCTTTTTTTCTCCAGTTTGGATAGTATTTTCTTTTTCTAAATTGATATTTTCTTTTTTTTTTAAATTTTTATTAAGACCATATTTTTGAGAAATTTCTTCATTATCTTGACAGCAAATTCTAATTATATTTTTAAATATTTTTTGAGTCGCTTCTTGCATACAACGTTCTTTTATTTCCTCTCTTATTGCAGAGGTTGCTCCGCCAAAATTATTTTCAATTGTTTCTCTATTTATTTCTCTTATAAATCTTCCCATTATAAATTCATTAGCAGGGTATGAAAGTTTTGTTATATACATACTAAGATAATGGTCTTTATCTTCTTCTTTTAATTTATAATAATGTATTCTATATTCACATATATAAGATTCCACATTACATAAATCATATATTTGAATATTAGCCTAATAGTTTTTTGCTTCTTGATATTATTTATTATAAACTTCTTGTCTATGATCTATAATATTTTTTCCGAAAAATTCTATATACAGAATCATCATTATATGTAATATCTTATCATAAACTATTGTTTTTGTTGCTAATTCTTCTATTTGAAATTCTTATTCCATAATATTATTTTCTTGAGCCATTTTTAATTATTTAAAAAGTATTGTAACTTCTTCTAATTTTTCTTCAATATTCATAATTTTAATGGTGGTTTTACTTTTAGTTATGTTATGTTGGCTATATTTTGAAAATTTTTTTTTTTGGAATTATCTTTCTGAAAATATTTATTTAATATCTGTTCAATTTCGTTTATATTAGGTTGCTCTTTTTTTTATTTCTTTGAAATTTTATGGATACTCATATTTCTTCAAGCATATCTACTATAGAATTTAATTGTGGGTTAAAAGTATGATAAAGATGTGGAGAATTATTTCCATGATAACATTTTTTAGAAACTCCGTATGAAATATAAATTTTTTCAGATTTTTGAAGTCCTTCAATAAAACTTATAGTAAAATAAAGATTTTGAGAAAAATCATTTTGTATTGATTTTAAGAATTCGGTGTCATTACAATTAACATTAGTTAAAATCATTAGTTTTTGATCTATTAATTTTGATAATTTAATTATTTCTTCTCTTAAATCTTCTAATTTACTTTTTTCCATTAGGTGACGCTTTTCTTATAAAATGCTATGGTTTTAAGTGTTTTGTAGTGAAAAGTATGGCTTAGAATGTATGGTTTAGATTTTTTCACGTAGGCGTCTTTAATAAAAATTATTTTTGGGATCTTTATCTTAGTGGTGACCATTTAAATTTTCATATTTAAGGTAGCGTTTGTTTTGAGGTACTGAGACAGAGACTGAGAGACTGAGACTTAGTATCATGTTTGTTGGTTTAGAGACTGATACTAAAATTTCTGTTTCTGTCTCTAAAATCTCAGTATTTCAGTACCTCCAAAAAGTGAAGACACAGGGGACTGAAATTTTTAGAGACAGAGACTGAAGCTTTAACAACATTTTATACCTAAAATACCCTCATTTTAATTAATTAATTCCAATTTTACCTTTTGTACAAATTAAATTAGAGTTTCATTCTTGTTTTAATTTTTGTCTCTTATTTTGCACCAAACAAAATACTGAGATTTATTTTTATCTCTGTCTCTTAGCTTTTATCTTTCAGTCTCTATCTTTTCACTAAACGCTACCTAATAAACTACTACTACTTAAACTATGCATCTTAATAAGTACTCAAAAGGATACCAATTTGAGCCACCAAAGTTATAGTTGCCACACATGTTACAAAAAATGAGAGAGATGTTCTACAAAGATGGATCATCAGCAATTTAACAACAGTGATAAATTGGTCTAGCACTTTGGAAAGGAGAAAATTAAAGTGGTTCAATAAAAAAAAAATGATTATAGGAGGTGTGACCTCCATTTTGTTGATTATCTAGACTTGTTGCTTATCATATTGTTAATTTAGGGTTTAGGTGTCGGTTTTAATTTGCATTAGAGATGGATAATTTAATTTTTAATATTTTAAAGAACACAATTTAAAAAGAATCCTTATATATGTAAGAATCAAATGCTTTACACGAGCATCATTATTGTACCTCCCAATATTTTTATAACTATCTAACTAGTAACGACGACAATGATGTGAGATAAAATATAATCTTATATTCACTAAAATTATTGTCACTTAATTTTTGGATGTAAAAAGTACCATTTACAATCTTTTTGCTACGATAATAATCTTGATGATGATCACCACTAACACTAATATATAAATAAAGAAAATTATGATCAATCACGAAGGAGTAACTTACCCTTAATTGGAGAGGATATGATAAAATTTATATAAATATATATATTTGAAAATCTGTGAACTATTTTCACACAAAACCTCACCATTTTATTACTATTGTTTATTAGCTACAGATTTTGTATCATTTTCGTTGCTAATCTATTGTCTCTTGTTCTTATCATATAACCGGAGGATATAGCAACAAATTGTAACAAAAAAATATTAACAAAAAATAATTAAAACTTACTTTATTTAATATTCATTAAATATTGTAATAATTAATAAATACTAAATTAATTTTTATTTTTTTTGTCTCCTTAACATACGTAGCCTAGTATTAATTACCAGCTAACAGTGCATGCAACTATCATCTAAGTATTTTTTTTTATTGGAAAAGTATAGGTAGACAATGAGAATATTAAACAATATGAACAATGATATGTCGGATATTCAATTCAATAGGTATGCAAATGATTATGTTCATTATTTTTAATTGGATGGTTATTTCTTTTGATTCGATTTACTCATGCACAGTTAA
>NC_029786.2:10067688-10071572 GCF_000816755.2 Arachis ipaensis
ATATTTCTTCAAGCATATCTACTATAGAATTTAATTGTGGGTTAAAAGTATGATAAAGATGTGGAGAATTATTTCCATGATAACATTTTTTAGAAACTCCGTATGAAATATAAATTTTTTCAGATTTTTGAAGTCCTTCAATAAAACTTATAGTAAAATAAAGATTTTGAGAAAAATCATTTTGTATTGATTTTAAGAATTCGGTGTCATTACAATTAACATTAGTTAAAATCATTAGTTTTTGATCTATTAATTTTGATAATTTAATTATTTCTTCTCTTAAATCTTCTAATTTACTTTTTTCCATTAGGTGACGCTTTTCTTATAAAATGCTATGGTTTTAAGTGTTTTGTAGTGAAAAGTATGGCTTAGAATGTATGGTTTAGATTTTTTCACGTAGGCGTCTTTAATAAAAATTATTTTTGGGATCTTTATCTTAGTGGTGACCATTTAAATTTTCATATTTAAGGTAGCGTTTGTTTTGAGGTACTGAGACAGAGACTGAGAGACTGAGACTTAGTATCATGTTTGTTGGTTTAGAGACTGATACTAAAATTTCTGTTTCTGTCTCTAAAATCTCAGTATTTCAGTACCTCCAAAAAGTGAAGACACAGGGGACTGAAATTTTTAGAGACAGAGACTGAAGCTTTAACAACATTTTATACCTAAAATACCCTCATTTTAATTAATTAATTCCAATTTTACCTTTTGTACAAATTAAATTAGAGTTTCATTCTTGTTTTAATTTTTGTCTCTTATTTTGCACCAAACAAAATACTGAGATTTATTTTTATCTCTGTCTCTTAGCTTTTATCTTTCAGTCTCTATCTTTTCACTAAACGCTACCTAATAAACTACTACTACTTAAACTATGCATCTTAATAAGTACTCAAAAGGATACCAATTTGAGCCACCAAAGTTATAGTTGCCACACATGTTACAAAAAATGAGAGAGATGTTCTACAAAGATGGATCATCAGCAATTTAACAACAGTGATAAATTGGTCTAGCACTTTGGAAAGGAGAAAATTAAAGTGGTTCAATAAAAAAAAAATGATTATAGGAGGTGTGACCTCCATTTTGTTGATTATCTAGACTTGTTGCTTATCATATTGTTAATTTAGGGTTTAGGTGTCGGTTTTAATTTGCATTAGAGATGGATAATTTAATTTTTAATATTTTAAAGAACACAATTTAAAAAGAATCCTTATATATGTAAGAATCAAATGCTTTACACGAGCATCATTATTGTACCTCCCAATATTTTTATAACTATCTAACTAGTAACGACGACAATGATGTGAGATAAAATATAATCTTATATTCACTAAAATTATTGTCACTTAATTTTTGGATGTAAAAAGTACCATTTACAATCTTTTTGCTACGATAATAATCTTGATGATGATCACCACTAACACTAATATATAAATAAAGAAAATTATGATCAATCACGAAGGAGTAACTTACCCTTAATTGGAGAGGATATGATAAAATTTATATAAATATATATATTTGAAAATCTGTGAACTATTTTCACACAAAACCTCACCATTTTATTACTATTGTTTATTAGCTACAGATTTTGTATCATTTTCGTTGCTAATCTATTGTCTCTTGTTCTTATCATATAACCGGAGGATATAGCAACAAATTGTAACAAAAAAATATTAACAAAAAATAATTAAAACTTACTTTATTTAATATTCATTAAATATTGTAATAATTAATAAATACTAAATTAATTTTTATTTTTTTTGTCTCCTTAACATACGTAGCCTAGTATTAATTACCAGCTAACAGTGCATGCAACTATCATCTAAGTATTTTTTTTTATTGGAAAAGTATAGGTAGACAATGAGAATATTAAACAATATGAACAATGATATGTCGGATATTCAATTCAATAGGTATGCAAATGATTATGTTCATTATTTTTAATTGGATGGTTATTTCTTTTGATTCGATTTACTCATGCACAGTTAACAATGACTGGATATTCAATTCACTATGTGTGCAGATAATTATCCTAATGTTAAAGTTTATGATGTAATTTGGGAGTGGGGTATTTTTTTTACTTTATTGAATTAATTCTAGAATTCATTGTTCATATTATTTATAAAAGTGATCATTGTCTATCTAACAAAACCATTTTTTATTTTTAGTTTACTACATTGGAAGTAAAATATATTAAAAAATATTTTTTTTTTTGTTTTCTTTAAATGTGTATTCTGTTTTAATGATCAAACATAAATAAGTTTTATTAGCTAATTCTTCATGCAATGATCAATGAGGCAATTTTTTGGTAAGAAAAGAAAAAACTTTTTTACCCAAAGTTTAAACTATAGTAATATATAAATTATAAATTATTTGATTTTACTCTTGAATTTGTAAGTCCCAAGTAATTAATTGGAAGGTTTGCACGTGATGGTACTATTTATTTAATTTGCTTGATAGTTTCCTGGTTGCATAGTGAATCCAAAGAAGCATCTTCCATTTTGGTATTGTTTAATACCTAATGCACATATAAAAAAAAAAATTGAGACTGAAACACAAAAATTATAAAATAAAGATAGATTAAAAGATTTGGAATTTAAAAAAATGTATTAAAATTTCAGTTTTTAGTCTAAAAAATTTCAATTTCTTTTGTTCTGATTTTCTAAAAATATTGAAAAGACTAAAATTTTTTATTATTTCGAAATTAAAATTTTAATTACAGTCTTTAAACATCAAACACAATATTAAATCCTAATTTCCTAATTTCAATTTCAAGTCTATAAAAAAAATATCTCAAGAGTACAATCACAACACTGCGTATATATTTAATTTCTTGTCAGCTTTCCCTATTATTAGCCGTAAAAGTTAGTGCTAGTGTTATTAGTACGAAGAAGATTTATTAATATATGTTTGGGCAATAAATTTTGTAGCATTATTATTTGATTGGCTTATATATCATGTCTCTTGTTTATCATTTTTGTTTCTATAACTTAAATAGTCATCTACTACTATGAATATTAAAATTTTAATTTCTTTGATACCATCAACAACGAACAAAAATTTAGGCTTATATATATATATCAAGACCTACATAGATGTTTACTAAGACTATTTAGTGTTGGGAATTTTCATTTACTATATATATACATAACAGGGAAATAACATAGGGAAAATTTTAGAAATAAATAAATAAAGACTGTATAAAGTAAATTTATGAGTAAAAGTTGTATTAATTAAACAAAATTATCTTTATTGACCATTATAAAAATAATAATAAAAAAAAAAACTCATTTTTCTCATTATGTGACTTCAAAATTGGCATATATATGAAATATGAACAAGTTGAACTTAGAAGTGGATGGAAAATTAGAACTCGTTGAGAGTAAACGTCATAGTTGTCACACTCAACCTTTCATATTCAAACTTAGCTTAATTATTGTTGATCCTTTCATACAATAGCAATATCTTCTTTCATTTAATTTATTCATTGTTTAGACCATTAATATCTAAACTTTATTTAGTTTTAAAAGCTTTACTGGAGTTTAGGAAAAAAAACAATAGATTTTACCATAAGTTTTAACGTTCTATTTTAGACACACTTATAATAAAAAAGGTAAAATACTAAATTAGTCCCTAGATTTGGACGTAATTCTATTTTGGTCCTTAAGGTTTAAAGTGTTCTATTTGAATCTAAAAAAGTTTTATTTAGCATTAATTTAGTCTCACAGTGAGGTCAAAATTAAATAATTAACAAAATGTCCTACATAACAACAATTCAAGAACAAAATCGATAATTTGGAGAACAAGTACAAGCTTCAGAGACACATAAATGATCTTTAACATGATCTGTCATGCAAGAACCTTTTTTTAAGAGAAAGATGAAAGAT
>NC_029786.2:10071776-10072763 GCF_000816755.2 Arachis ipaensis
CATATTTGAAACAAGAGTGTCTGAAACTTCACGTCTGAGCTTCTTTTCCTCCCTTGGTTACATCATTATATTTTATTTTATTCTTTTTGAAAAACACATCATTATATTTAATTATTTATTAGGATGCCTGTAACAGTTTTTGGTACTTTCAAATATGATGATAATGTATTAGCTAGGGCAATTTTATGTTGTCAATTTGTGCTAGAATGTTATTAGGTCGTTATTTTTAACTATTAATTAGATGGATGAATGATTTAGTTAGTTTCTTTAAAGTTTAGTTATTTGATAATTAGTGTAGGAGATGTTTAATTAATTTACGTTTACATTTATGAGTGCAATATATGAAAAAGCCCATTCGTGAGTGCAAGTAATTAATTAATTTTGTGTCGTTTTTTTCTTGTTTCGTAGTGAAGACACAAAATCGTGGTTGGGCAAATAAAGAACAAAGAAACCAGAAAAAATTATACAAAAACATATAGCTTCTTCACAAAAAATGAATTGCCATTTTGCATGGATACAGACAATATTGTAATTAATGCTCATAGTTAATAAAAGCAAAAAGAAAAAAAAAATAGTATATTATAATTGAGAGAATCACTTTCTATAATAATATAAATTTAACTTATAGCAAAATACATAAGACAATTAAATTCTTTTCTTTTGTCTCTTTAGTCCAGGACGTAACAAAAAAAATGATTCCTTAATTTCTCATAAAGTCTCCGGGTCTCAATAAAATTAACTTTTTCTATGCTAGTGGATAAATAAAATCACAATTAAAGCTTATCCACTAACATCTAGCTAAATGTTCGGGAGAACGAATGATATTTTAGGGTGTGTTTGATTTGTATTTTATTTATTTTTTAATATTTTTTATTTTTTAAATTTTGTAAAAGAAAATAAAAATAAAAAATAAAAATAAAAAATAATTTTATTATTTTTATTTTGTTTATAAAAAATAAAAATATTAAATAAAAACATAAATTAAGC
>NC_029786.2:10072777-10073525 GCF_000816755.2 Arachis ipaensis
AAAAATAGAGATGGTTATAAAAATATAGTGTTATATTTTTTTAACTATTTTTATTATACATTTATTTATTTATTATTTAAACCAAAGTATATATAATAGTACAGTAGTTTTCCTATTTATGATAGTACGTTTATAATATAGTTTTTCTTTATTAGGTTTCCTCGTAATTTTAATAATGAAAGTAGTAATTGGATAGGTAATTATTGTAATGATTTCTCCCTAACTTTTTTTTAGTCTCTGCAAAATCTTTTCTTATGTATATAATAACTTGTATACAGATCAAACACACCTTTTCTTATTTTATTAAAGCAAAATGATCATCATACAACCACACAAATAACTTGTTTTCTTCCAGTAAAATTTTTTCCTTTCTATCCTTAATAAAATAAATAAATATTGCATATATAATCAATTATTTTTTTATATCATAAAAAAACAATTATTGCATAAAAAAGAGGAACAATTATTGATATGCACACCACATACCAATACAAAGATTTCATTATTAATAAGCAACTCATGCTTTCACAATGAATTAAAATTCTTAACCATGTAGTAGCTAGGAAATATCTTTTAGTTGTAATTTTTTTTCATGGTATCTCTAGTTTTAATAGGTCAGGATATTATTTAGATTATTTTTTTATTAATTTAATATTAATAGTAATTAATTATAACAAGAGTACATAAAGAGTACATAAAATTAATCACAATTTTTTTTTAATTTGAATTTCAATAATAATGTAATTGA
>NC_029786.2:10073646-10078188 GCF_000816755.2 Arachis ipaensis
ACATAAAAGCAAAAAAAAAAATAGTCATTTTAAGTTAAATGGAAATTGACACTTAAGATCACGTTAATAGATGAAAGATTGAAAATTATCTAAACATATACTTTTTCTTATTCTATGCATTCATTCCAACAGTAAACAAAATATATTTTACGAAGGATCTTCCAATACAATACTTCGGATGGAGAGCTTACTATGCTTTGGCCTACAAGTTGTCCATTCCTAACTGAACTGTAATCAATTACAGTAGTACGAGGTTTAAGATTGTATCGTACTCACCATGATTCTACCCGAGCCTGCCTTAGAGATGATCCTCTCTGCTGAGAACAACTTGGCTGCGGCCACGGATTGGAGATGGCGATCTTGATGGAAGAAGAGGAGAAGGATCACCAGGGTACTCCATTCCTTCATAATCTTTATTGTCATTTTCGAACACGGGTACCATGTACCAACACATGTTTAAACGAGATCCTTCCAAATTCCTTATCTCGAAAATCAGTTCCATGGTTATTTATGAAATGCCAGAATTTGTTTGATTCATCCAACCCAACTAGTAGTACTGTACTTTTTAGATGACTTCTAGTTCCTAAATCCCTTCATTCAAACACACCTCTATTCACCCTTATGTATTCTTTCACTGGCTCATATTTTTTGTATTTTTTCAATTATCGTATAGCCTTAATCTTAAATGTGTTTATTGGAACTCCATATTCATCAACCATTATTTTATTTTTTTATTAGTTAGTAAGAGTACATAAGGAATACATAAGGAGTACATAAGATTAATCACAAATTATTTTTCAGTTTTTTGTTTTCATTCATTTAAAATTTTTAAAATAAGAAGAACTAATTTTTCTCTTTTCTCAACTTTCATTCTTTTTTTTTTTTCTGGTTTATCAAACCATTAACATCACAACTTGAATAGTTTAGGATATAGATTTTTTCCTTATTTTTCCTTTGAACATTTTTTTTTCTTTTTTACCTCTTCCATCAAATTCATCCAATAGACTAACATAGCAGTTTCGATCAACAAGTTGGAAGAAAAAAAAGATTTGAATTCCTATTGATTCATTGATTCCTCAAAATGGCAAACATGGTAAACAGATCCTCGAGTGGTGGTTTTGACTACCAATATTAATCTCCTCCATCAACTCACGAATCTTCGATCTTAAATTTCGAAGAGCAACACAAATTCCTATTGATTCATTGATTCCTCAAAATGACAAACATGGTAAACAGATCATCGAGTGGTGGTTTTGACTACCAATATTAATCTCCTCCATCAACTTACGAATCTTCGATCTTAAATTTCGAAGAGCAACACAAGTCCGATTCAAGATCAATCAAACCCTTATATCTCCATCCTAAAGAAAATTTAGGTAGTAGAGGTCGTGTACAATGGCATGCTTTCGATGTAACAACCAAGGCTACACATAACACCACAATCAATCACGTGATCACTGAGGAGCATGATGATATATTTAGTGACAGACCATTCCAACTCAATTATCTCGAAGAGAACACTTGAATACCTAAGATCTAAGTTTACTCCCGAGCAAAAATTTGCCTTGTTAGAGTTTATCAAAGAAAAAAGTGTGCAGCAACAACGGATGGATTACCATGTGTTCATAACACGCAGTGGAAGAAAAGAAAGTAATTCTAAAGATCTATTTTGTGCTTAAATTTTATTCGAATAAACATATAGATCAAATCTAAATACCTGGCCGCTAAAAATCACTTTCACCTTCGATGGTACGAAGACGCTATGCGTATTCACACTGAGACCAACCTTTGCTATCAATTCTTTGACCAATAGACATCTGATCTAAATTGAGAAATCTCTTATAACTCTTTGCACGCCATAAAATCTTTCTCCAAGAATTAAGCTCACATATGTTGATGTGCGTAGAAGTAAAGGAATAAAACTCTTATATTTTATTCTCTTTTTTTTTCTTTTACTCTTTTTTGCACGCCATAAAATTCTTCTCCAATATATAGTATGAGATTTGTTACTAATTTTAAATTTGAATCTTAATTCAAATTTAAATCGTATCTTACTATTTTAAACTTGAATTTTTCAAATTTATGAATCATATCATAACTCAATTTAAAATAGAATAACTAATTATTCTCAAATCTCATTTAGTATTCCTAATTATCATACTATTATTATATTCTTGGTGCTAGTAAAGAATATAATAATATGTCATTTGAATTAAAATAATTATTTATTTGATCAAATCAAAATAATAATTAAATAATTCTACAGCAAAGATTATAACACTCGTTAGTGTGTGACCCCATAGATTCAATATTAAGCGGGTAGTAAATTAGTCATACTAAATTTACTAATCAATGTTGGCATTTAGCAACACTCCTTAATGACCCGATAGTATGAAGTATTATATTTTTACTAAGAACCCGAGAAGAACAAAGTATAATTCCTTCCATCTTTCCAGCTGTTGGTTAACCCTTAGAGTATGGTTTAATTGTCAAATTCTAACTTGTTACCATTATTATAATGAACTATGAATGACCTAAGAAACTCATTTCTTCAATCATTCAATCTCCTTGGCCAAGGTTTTATTCATCTCAGTCATTATAATCATAGAACTCAAACTTTTTACCGAGGGTTGATGGATTCCTTATTGACTAATCATTAATTCTACAAGTATTTAAATCATACCCAATATCCATTCAACTAGCACCCTAGGGTATTAGGTGTTCGGAATCAAAGTATAATAAATACATTGTTAATTACTATGACAGTCACAGGTCAAAGAAAACTCTATTACTATGTTCATCTTGAAAATATTCTATTGACAAATATGCGGTAATTATAACCATTAGAAATTCTCAAAGTGAGTCAGTTTAATGGTGATATCTATACACCATCTATATATATAATTTAATAAATAAGATCTATTAATCTTCATCTAATGAAGACCATTATATATATATATTGATCTTTTCGGATTATTAATGTCCTTTTTAATAATCCTATGACCAAGAACAATTTAGATTAAATAATAAAAATTTTATCTCTCAATATTATGATCACTATCACAATGATAAATCACTAAATTTAATCAAGGACCTTATTATATTAACATTTTAATATAATAACAATACCAAATTATTTGACACATGAACTAAATTTTGACTAATTCCTTTCGGACTTTCATTTCAGGTAAAACCATTGCATTACATTTTAATGCAAGAATGATGAGCATTATCACTCCAAAATCTGCACTATAGGTCATTGACTCCGGTACAACAGATCATGTGATTTTCGACTTAAAAGATTTTGCAAGCTTTTAAAATATTGCTCCAATCAATGTGATATTGCCAAATGGGACCAAAACTGTCAACATCATCATTGGCATAATCACATTCTCTAAAAACTTTTTTCTAAAAAATGTTTTGCACATTTCTTCTTTTGATTTTAAACTGATCTCTGTGTCAAAATTAACCTCAAACTTACATTGCCAACTATTAATGATGACAAGATTGATCCATATCAAAGATGATTAGCATTGCTAAGTGTAAAGAAGGGTTATATACGATGAGTATATTAGAGAACCAGAATTCTCTCACTTTTCTCCTCCTCCAACAAAGCAAGCTTCATTGGCGGCATCTACTACTCATCCCACAACACCTTCACACACTGAGCACAACAACATTTGACATCTTAGATTATGACACATACCCATGTATAAACTGATTTCACTAAAAAAATATTATCATTTTATAGATTGTATTGCTTCAAAACTTCTTTGTGACTCATGTCATTTTATAAAAATATATATATATATATATATATAATTAAAACTAAAATCTTAAAGAAATTTATAAAAACATATTATAAAATATATACATCATTATTGAGATTGATTAATTGCTAAAATTATTAGAATACTAATATTTTTGAAACACCTGAAAATTTTTCCAAAGTTCATAATCATCTTTGAGTATTGGAAGTTCTATAGAAGATTACTAATATTCCACAAATGGTGTATATATAGTGTCATTATTAGTCTATGTTCACGAGCAAGTTCATCTATTTTGTGATGATATAATGTGCATAAAATGTTAGATAAAAATGTGATGATGGCCACATTACATTGAATGCCTCTCATAAGTGATTCTTATTAAATATCTAACTTGAAACTTGAAAGGGGAAAAGGCTCCACCTCCTGAACTTTGTACATCAAAGTCCCCACACTCTCCATCGTCAATGCTATTTTTTTAAGAGTAAATAATATTTTCGATCTCTTATTATTTGTCCAAATTAAACAAACCGTATTTTTATTATGCTTAACTTTTTAATCGTTCATCTCAGTAACTGAATTAAAAGATTTTTATTAGAGTTGATACCCTGACAATTATCTCGAAATGACAACGAGACCTAAAGAAAAAAAAAACATTCAATCCAGTTTTTCATTTTTTTTTTTTTTGAGATTGATTAGTCCCTGTATAAAAAAAATAATATTAATTTTTTTTGGCACAGGAACCTCGTTGTCGTAATTGTTAGAGGCCGAGTTG
>NC_029786.2:10078357-10102995 GCF_000816755.2 Arachis ipaensis
AAGGAACTCGTTGTCTTTTGAAGTAATTGTCGGGGCTGTTTTGAGTTTCTCTTTTTATTATTAGTTTAAGCCGTGTCTGATGACACATCATCAGATCACTGTTTATAAAATTGTTTAGAGTCTTAGATTAATTATTTAAGAGGAAATATAGGGAGCCAATGAAATATCTGTACAATGTGTATAATGAGCTGTATTGTATTTGATTCAGTAGAATATCAGATATTTATTATTCATCATATCCGGATGGTTATTCTGGATAGTATAGGTATATTATGTTTGATAAATTAGTAGTATTTTATTTTGGATGTTCATTTTAACTCATATTGGACAAAATAAACAGCCCATTTTACAGATACTTCATTCAGCTCCCTAGCGGGATTCATTACTTAAATAATTTAAGATAAATTAAAATTTTTGAATTATAAAAAATTATTTTATCCTTTAAATAAATGTCAAAAACCGAAAAAAATATTTATTCTTGTTTTTAGAATAGACAAAAATTTAAATGAATTCATCTCTAATGAAATTAATTCACTAAAATCAATGTATATTTTTAACAAAAAGAAGTTGAATTTGTGTCATTATAAGACATACTTTGAGCCTTTACCATCATGAATGGCAACTTTCTTTCACTTATTAATTTCATTTGATTTTCATATGGTAATAAAAATGTGAAATAGAAGAAACAAATTGAATAGGGTTGTACTGTTATACTTGTACATACATGATGCTCCCAAGACGGGCTCTGTCTGCTATGACAAATCCTCTGCAAAATTTTTAGTGATCTCAGTTCTCATATCTACTCATTATCCTAACCAATTTAAAAAGATCAATATATATATAATGGTCTTCATTGGATGAAGATTAATAGAATAAATGAAGACAATATTGATCTTTTTTTATTATATATATATTGATCTTCATGGTATCGCCTAATCAAAGATAGCTGGAATTGTTGCATGCACAAAATAAAATTCAAACTCCTGACACTTAAACAAACGAATAAGGTGACAATTCAACCAACTCAAGTTGGTTTATTTGAGTCTCGATCTTCGGCTTAGCAAGTGTTTGGTGTTGCCTGATTGGGCTTTGGCCCTTTATTGAATTTGATATGCTTCTAAAAAATAGCAATATCCCCAGTCCCAAAAAAAAAAAAAATTAGCAATATCAGTGAATATGTAAATCACATTTTTTACTCATTTATAGAAAAAAATGAAACCTCTGACAAGAAAAAATGAAACCTATTTGATCCTTTTTTTAATAAATAAGTAATGATAAATACATGGCATTGAATTACAGTGATCGTCTAAGTTTAAAAAAAAAAATGGCTTATGCTTCCTCTATAAAAATTGCACAGAAGTCTTCACATCTTTTTAGTTTTCTCATATCCACCTGACTTTCTCCTTTATATAAACACTGAAAACCTAATGCCTTTGATGCACAGAAGATAGCTTTGAAACACTTAGCCTCAAAACAGTGAGAAGAAAGAAAAAATTTCACCTAAATTACAAAGTTGTAAGTGAGATCTACTATGAGAATTAGAGCTTCCAGAAGGTCTTGGTTGCAACTAGAATTTTATCTCTGCCATGTGATTCGGGTTCTTTATCGTATATGGTAGGCCTCCACCTCACTGCGCGAGCAATGCGAGCTACTTTGTCGATGGCTTCAGGGATATCCCTCACCACAACGGTTCCTTCTGGCCGCAATATTCGATCGATCTCCACCATCAAATCGACAAGGTTACATCTGCAATGAAGCAAATAGAGTGACCCATTATTGATAGAAACTATGATTAATAGGTTATCATTTAGCACCTTAACAGATTGAGATCTAAGGTCAACTTAAGAATATGGTTATCAAACTTAAATGTTCACCTAAAACTACTGGATCTTAAATAAACTTGGATCATTGAATTCAGCTCGTAAACTCGATTTTGGAGACCTAAATGATTTATGAGTTCACTTCCGAGCTAGATGACCTTGCAGGAAACAGACACTCTAGGCATCTCGGAACTAACAATTCAGTAAACAACACAAGTTGATCCATATTGTATTTTTTATCAAATCATTCCAGCTAGAACAATGAACATCCTATGTGTTTTAGCAAGGCAAGCCCAACAAATGTCTAACTATTCAAACTAATATAACCAAGTTGCAGAAATAGACCATCTGTTTTTACTTTCGTTTGGAATTTTAAGAATTTAAAATATGCATCCAAATTAATGATATAAAACACTTTGATTTTGGATAGGAAAAGAGATATGTACAAAGATAGGAGCATCAGACAGCAATAGCCACAAGTTAGTTGAGGCAGTTATTAGTCGAAAATTTAAATCACATTACACTGTTCCCTAGAATGCATCATCACAACTGGGAAACAACAGATGAAACAAGAGGCTATGACGACCGTACCTTCTTTTGCCAGAAGCTGGATCTTTTGTAAGTGACTCAATGCCAGCCACATGGATCAGATCATAAGTTCGAGGATACGTTGAGAAAGGTTCGCACCTGAGAACAATAACAAAACGTCTCAGATCTAAAACAATAACCCGTTGAAAACTGCAATACATGTTAATGGTAATGAAAATTTTTGCCGGAAAGAAGGGTCCTAATTAAAGAAACAAAACAAGTTGTATAGATGTACTTGAGTTATTTTTCAGACGAATAATAATAATTATCATTAAGACATTTACTAGGAAAGGTTTGCAGGTTTGCCACACTATAGAAGACAAAATATTGAACTCCAAAGGCTCTTTCCCATATCCCCTTAAGGCTATGTTTGGTTGGAAGAAAAGAAATAGAGAGAAAGGCAATAGAAAGGACAGAAAGGAAGGGAAAGAAATTGAGTGGATTTTTATTTTTTTTAAATGTGTTTGGATAGAAGGAAAATAAGAAGGATAGAAATGTTATAAAAAGATAATCTTACCCTTGTATTATAAAATATATTGAAAAAAGTGAAGGGTTAATATTGGAAGTATAAAGAGAAAATAATTTTTTTCTCCCTTTTCTTTCCAACATTGGAGAGACCATTCCTTTTCCTTCCTCTCTAATTTCCCTCCTCAACCAAACAATGGAAAATAATCATTTTCCTTCCCATTTTCTTTCCTCCCTTTTCTTTCCTTCCATTTTCCCTTCAAACAAACATAGCCTAAGTGAAAATACATGAAATTCTGAGCATAGAACTTACCAATCATGATAGACTCCTATAAGACCTCTGTCAAAGACCACGTCGAGAGTGGATGGCTTGCGGGCTGGTACTACATTCATAACCCACACAGGATCAGATTTTAGTGCTGCCGCGAAACCCCCAAACAATGCATTCATGTCCATCACATTTCGTATGGCTGGAGTTCCCAACTTAATGTTCAGAGAATGTTTATAGTAAGCAACCCTCCTCACCCACCGTTTAGTGTCAGCCTCATAGACATCAGCACCATTCTTCAGGAGTGTCGACCGAGGAGGTATAGCCGTTAACCTCTCTGGCCACTTGGGAATCGTCCCAATAGCATATTCTCCTTTGACCAAAGGTGGCTTAGTGACACATTTCTTTAATTTGAAGTACCTGCAAAACAAAATTGTCTTAGTTATGTGATCCCAAAAAATAAATAAATAAATAAGAAAGGTCTATCAACAAATTACGGTGATAACAGTATGTGACTGCTTCTATTATTGGTTCCACGTAATAAAAGAAATGTGCAACAAGCGTGACGGATGGATAGTTTATACAAATATCAATATCAAACAAGATAGAAAGAGAAGCAACAATGGTAAGAAGAAAAATTAACTCAAACAAGCAATAGTCCCATTGGAAATTACCAAGCATAACTTGGGTCATCTGAATCATCACATAACTCAAGTCCAAATTCATTTTGGTTCGGGAAACACAAATCCCCTGTTGGCTTTTTCCAGATAACAGTGTTGCCATCTACAGCAATAAGTTCATAGCATAACGCTCTTGCCACAGCCTGAAGATCAGACCATTCTTTATCTTGTTTAGGCCACTGAACCGGGGGACCTGAGATGACTACATATCCACCAGGGCGAAGCAATCTGTCTACTTCAATGAAGTAAGTTGCATCTGCAATATAGATTTTGTGCATTCCGGCATGAACCAATATTTACAACGATGAACGCTATACAAGGTTCAATGTCAATAATGAACTTACTGTAGGCTGTAAAAGGGATCAAACACCGAGAACAGTGAACTAAGTCAAACCCAAATGCGGGAAATGGGAGTCTGCGAGTACCAAGCATGGCAACTAGAGCTGGTACTCCTCTTTCAACCGCAAATTGTATCTGTGATTTATGGGAATCTCTTGGAGCAAAAGACATGGTTAAAATGTTTTGAGATAGTAAATATCCTCCAAAACTGGCAACCTGCAAAACATGAGATATATTTGCAGGTTATAAAGTAGTATAATCTACCAGTGTCGAGGGAGAAACAAGAAAATAGCTCGTACCCCACAACCCATATCAAGAGCGGTCCTCAAGGTGCCACCACTTATTGGAATGTATTGACCAAGTTTTTCAATATATTGCTCTGCCCCATCTGGAAACATCGTGCCACCTCCAGGGAATATAAAATGCGGTCCTTCGAGCTTCATCCATCCCTGATGACCTTTCCTCTCAGCAATCTTGTTGTGTGGCATGTTGTCATGCCATATCTGTACAGTTTATATTACCACAGTTAGATGGCAGAATCGCAAGTACAAATAACATCATAAAATATAGTATAAAATAATGTTGAAGTACCTCATCAAATAAAAGATGAGAAAAAAATATAAGGTTGATAAAGAAAACACAAATAAAGCTGTCATTTTCTCTTCATAGATAAAATATATTAAAGTAGGCTATTTTACGGATTTCGGATAGCTGAGAGAGGGACCTTAATCTGGAGGAGGCCTCTCACTTATTCGGCTATTGTACTAAAAATCTAATGGCTGTGAAGTGCAAACTGACAATTGATGATTAAATTGAGATTAAACAACTAACAGACCAGACCAACCTCACTCGACAGTATAATGAAACCAAATTTGTTATTTCAATCACCAAAGTCACATTTCCTCCAATATTTTCACAGTTAAAACCAAGAAAATCTTACATGCTTCTAGAGCACGAAATTCCTCATGCTTTTCGCCGTCTACTGCATGACAATTCAGCTTTGCAAATCTTTATCCCCTTAACCATCCATTACAATCACTTTGTTTATCAAGCGATAAACTAAACCTAAGCATGAGAAACCTCTATTCCTCTCAAAACATTGCACCATCCAAACTAATCACTTAATTACAACTATAGCACTACTTATTGGAGTCTACAACAAAAATTATGGCCATCAAGACAGAAAATTGCGGTCATATCACTGACATTTTCCCCACAACTTTCAACAATTAATATTATTCAATATCCAAACAACATGAACTAAACAAAATTCCTGAGACCATGCAAGTTTTTCTTCTAAGTAATCATGCAACCTTTAATATGTATATACCTTATGCAAGCTCTCAGGCCACTGCACCGGAATCCGGTACCCGGTAGGCGGTGGAACAAGGCAGAGTGGAGTGTCCTCCGGCGGCGGGCAATGCCTCTCTCTATAGTAATTCATTTCCCTGCTCAGCTGACTGTTGAGCCTGGGATCCTCACATGGCATGTGGTCCACCATGTCGGCAGGGCACACCTCCACGCTCATTTGTTGCCCCAATTCAATCGCCGCCACGAGTCGGTGGCGCTGTCGCGGATCGGAGCCGGACCGAAGCAGCGTCTGCCGGCCGGAAGCGGCAAGTGAGTCACCTAGAGGGGTGAAGACGAGCACAAAGAAGAGGAATACGAGGCCGAAGAACGCCGCGGAGACAAGGTCAAGGATCCGCCATTGGCGCGTGGAGCTCACGCGCTTTGAAGCTGGGAGGTTTGCGTGACCCATCTTAAACTGAGTCGGATCTGGTCAAATGATCATCTGGGTTTTGCGTTTCGATGCTGTTTGGAGGTAAAAATCGGTGCTTTTATGGTTTCTAAGAAGTAATGATATTTGACTAGTTTTTCTTTTCTGTGTGGCGAGAGGTTGAAGAAGGTTGAATTGAAGATGAAGGAGTTTTGGGGGTTTTTATGAGTTAGTGGGGGAATTTGTTTACGCATGTAAACACCATTTCCTCAGTGCGGAAGACTCTGAGTCAGTGTGTTTTCCACACGGATGTGATGGGAGGAAGTGGATTATTCTATTTTTGGGAGGATGATGGACCATTTTAGTTTCGTAGCTAGATCCTGTTTCGAGAAAAATAAGATTTTATTATAGGTTTACCTTGCTTTTTCATAATTTTATCAAATTTTTATTATTTAAAATTTTATAATTAAATTTTAAAAAATGCTAAGAGGCAAGTAATTTTTGTGATTTGTAACCATTAAATAGTCATTAATGATGGTTTTAATGGTGTGAGATTGGTGTGAGATTTTATCCAAAAGCTCACTTTTCTTTGTTGGTTACATGCTGGCCAGAATTTAACAAAGTTATTGCCCCTACACTTTTTCTTAAATTTTTATACTTGATTCTAAGGAAAATCTATTTACGACTATTTTTCTTTAAATTTACAAATGAAACTACATATTTTAAACTAAACAACGCTACACATTACTTTTTAGGACATTTATTCACGTGATTTTAAGTTTAGTAGTAATATTATTCATTAATGAAACAAAGTATGCTGCATAACATGTTTTTTTTTTTAAAATAAATGAAATTAATTATTTACTTAATTAATATATTTTAAAATTTTTACCGTTTTAAATATTTAAATACAATTTTACTGGTACAGAGAGTGAAATCAATAATTATATAGATTCCGCTGTTACTGGCAGCAAAATCCAAGAAAAAAAGAACACGCGCAATTCATATAATCCTTGATTTCGCTCTTTGTGCCAGCAATATCATGTTTAAACGATTAAAATGGCAAAATCTAAAAATCTATTTAATTGAGTAAATAATTACTTTCGTTTATTTAAATGAAAAAAAAACTGCATTAACATTGAGCAGGATTAATTAATTGAACAAACGGAGAAAGATTGATTTAGTTTGAAGTAGGCTGTGGTGTGTGGAAACAACGAATGAGATGATCTCTTAAGAGTTAAGACTTGGATAAAGGCCTAAATGCTATTGGAATTGGAACAGAATGTGCTTCACAGCTAGTTCCTCAATTTTATAATGTCAGTTATCAAAAGTCACAAAGCACTCTGACTCTGGAGAATCTAATCTATTTCTAGAAGTATAATATAATCCAAGTTTAACAATTTTATTTTATTTTATTTTCAAATCAAAACTCAGATGTGGTATCCTTGTTACAAAACTAGATTTGATGAACAAAAGGAGGTGATTCAGCATATTGAGAATGATTTCCATCAAAGACGAAGTTGCTTTACATAATGGTAAGGTTAAAAAAGAGAAGTGAAGTTCTATCTGAACATGACAGTAAATGTAAGGCAGTTTTCTTCAGTATAGAACCTTGCTCCATTATAGTTGACCGATGCCCACCATATTCTATAATATAAAAATGAAAATGAATTAACAAATCCATAATCAAAGTTTCCTTAATTGCCTAACATTGTAGTCATGCTTAACAAGATTTGATCTCAGCAACATGGACCGAACATCACGATCAAACTCCCTTCCAGTCTCAAGAACTCTCTGAAAGGTAGCATTCCTTTGATCTGCATGCCGTGCATACAAGATTTTGTTGTGTGAATCGATTCGAGCCTGCAAGAGTTTTTGGCATGAAGTAATAAGATTAATATTTTCCCAATTATAAACAAAACCTGGTTGAACACAAATCTAGGAAAACAAGACAACTAAAGTATTTCAAACCAGACCTGTATTTGATTATCGGTAATCAACGCCTCAAGTTCTTTCTGAAGTTCAGCAACTGTTGTCTTGAATGCGTTAGCCATCATGCTCAAATCAACAGAAACAAATGGAAGTGTATACTGGATCAGGGCCTTGTGACGAATTTGATCGTAAAGTGTCTCGACATGGTCATGCAAATGAATGTCAAGCAAAAGATTTGCTTTGAGGTTCCCCAAGTATTCCAAACATGAGGCATAGTGACTGCAAAATGAGTAAAGAAATCACCATTCAGACACAAGCACAAAAAGATATAAAGGAGAGTAATTACGCCATTAATCAATTATCCCAAAAAGTTTTCTCCCCACAAAAATCGATTCAATTCTTTATTAATTCATGTCAATTCTCCATGAAGGCATTCCAACCCAATTATTATAAACTCTGGTAATTTTTCTAGATGAGCAGTGCAAATTCATCCAACTGAAACCCTTCATATTTCTAATAATATCAATCAGAAAAGTGACATAGACCAATCAATCTCATATTGAGAGAGAGAGAGAGAGAGAGAGAGAGAGAGAGAAACTTACCTTGAGTAAAAATCATTTATAAGTTCCCTTACTTCGGGCACTAACTCCAAGAAATTCCGGAAGTTGAGATTGTCTATAACTTTGCTCTGCAAATTATAAGAAAATGAAGTAATAAAATCACAATGACAATATAATCAACGTCTCCCAATGGTCATATAGAAGAATCATCATAACAATATAATGAGTACTTTACCTTTAACTCTGTCCGATCAAATGTTGCAAGTGCACAAAGTCCTCCATAGGTTGCAACATCTTGAGGTGCAATTACTTCACTATAGTGACTCCCTAATTCTGGATTTGTTTCTAAAAACTGCATTAAACAATAAGTGGTTGCCAAAGTTATAAGCAACAAAACTAATAGGCTATCATTCATCAACCAACAGATGAAAAACGAAAAAGACTTAACACTCTAATTCCCAACCAGTAACTAAAGACGCAATGGTCTAGAGTGCTCTAAGCACATCATGGAACCAACCTTTCGAGCAGCAAGCTTGTACTTTTTGGCTTCTAGGTTTGCCAATCCTGCAGCGCAACGAAGCTTCGCTATAGTTATTGGGTCAAGAGCATCCGGTGCTTGTTCTGCTTTGTTAACATAGCTTGTAACATGAGTGAATTGACCCATCTCAATGCTGACTAGAATCACACTCATACACATATGAACGATGTGCTTCGAAGTAGTGCAATAATCCCGAGTACGGACATAACTTTTGAACGCATCCCCCAATTGACCATGAGCATAGTAGAAGTCTCCAAAATCATTGTATCCCATTCTTATGCTTTCTTTGATCAAGTTTGTCTGCAAAAAAGAAAGACAAGTTAAAGGAAGAAATAGGAAAAGGCAGGCCAATGACAACAACGGCCGAATTACTTGAACTAATCAACTACATCTTAGCACCAAAAATAGAAAAGCTAACTTATCATATAAGAAAAGCAAACCAATGTGGTCAATTAACATATAGTATTCAAATCAGTTTATAATTCAAAAGGTCAATGGGATAGTATTCCAATTCGGCTTCTAATCAAAACCGTAGTTTAGAAAAAAGTAATTCGTAGAAAAACATGACCAAGGTGACAGTGGGGGAAATGAGTAATCCAAGTGGAAATGTGGAATACAGAGTCTTTCTTAAGGCAACATGATTTCATTGATTGAGAATCAAAGGGAAAACTTATTGCAACAAAACTATGATTACCTAACGAATGTGATAAACTGTGCCTGAGATTATAAGCAATGAACACTAAACGTTAAACTTATATATACTAACAAATATAACTAAAACTATTAGCTAATTCATAACCAACTCAAAAAACCCAAACAAATCTCTAATTTAAATTATATATTATTCCTCTACCGCAAAAAAAGTGGATCACATCTTCAAAAGCAAAATGTAAATCCCTAGAAACACAATGAATAAAGCGCTGCAAAGAGAAATAATTCATTCATACCCTATACGCATTGAGCTCGTTATCGAGCTTCTCCTTCTTCTGCTCGGCCCTATGATCCACCGCGTCGCACCACGCCGAATCGAGCTCGTAGCTGGGCCCTAACCTCCCATTAATCTTCTGCGCCACCTCCCTCATCAGCTGCGTGTTCTCTCCCTTCTTGATCTCGTCGTACGCCATTCGCAGCGCCTCAAGATTCATCGAAGGATTACCGACCTTCTCGTCGGAGGAGTGGTCAGCGATGAAGAGTAGCCGCATGATCTTCGTCCGGCCAGAGTAGAGGCTCGCGTACGCCTCGATGTCAAGATGGTCACCGCTGATAATCGGCCGCCGGCTTCGCTGCTCGTCCCCGCCGTTGGCGCCGACTTCGTCGGTGATCGGAGCGAAGGTTTCATCGTCGGCGTCCATGTTCGCCTAGGGTTTTCTCTGTGTGTATGTGGGGAGGTTTTTTTTGGTCAGTATGTGGGAAGGGTTTTGTTTCGGTGTGGTCTGGTTCACTGGGTGCAGTGGTCCGATGCTTCTTAGTGTTTGAATAAACAACTTAATTAAATTTTCAGGCCTGCTACATATACAAGCCTTTTTGACTTACAAGTTATACAAATTGTCCAAGCCCAACAAAAAATGACGCGCACCCACACTCTCCACACATGAACGTGAAAACCACGCGCGTTACTCAACCGTTTCACTTTTCCAAAGCGCGCTCATAATGAAAAATTCTTCCTCTTCTTCCTCGATTAATACACAAATCCTCGAGATTCAAGTGACTTTCAACACACAAAAAAGCTCTGAAGAAACCGTTCAAGTCATCGCAAAAAGTACAAAAAATCAAGAAGAAAATATTCAAATCTCCATCAAAAAACACCAAACAGAACGAACAAACATCATTCAAGGTACTGTTTCATTTTTTTTTTGGATTTTTCACATTTCTGTTTCTGATTTAGAAATCGAAGTACTATATCGTGGTATTTTTCTCTCTGTTTCACTGTTCTTGGTTTAGATCTTATATTACTTTTCTAATGAAACTCTTCAAGTCGTTTACGCTATTTTTCGTAGTTGTAGTGAAATGATATTTGGGTGTATAGATATAAACTCTGTTTTGTAAATGTTTGGATGCCTTTTAAGTAGGTTTGTATAGACTTAAACTGTGTATGGAGCATTTCTGGGTGTATATGTCAGTATGGAATGTGACTGGTGCTTTTAGTGGCATTTTAAACTAAAATATCATTATGAACTCGTTTAATTTATGATTTTACTTGTTTGGTTGAGTTGAATATGATTTTGAACTCATTTAATTTTGTTTAATTGAAAAAAACAAAATGTGTATAGGACTGGATTTGGGTGTTTGTGGCTGGTATTTGGGTGCACGTGACTGATTTTTGGGTGTATGGCTCTGGTATTTGGGTGCATTTTTTTTATCTATTGACAGTATTTCTTTTTCCTTGCAGTAAAAATGACGACCAAAAACCAAGGTGAAAAAAAATACAACGTAAGTGAATGTATATATATCTTAGAATAAGTCAATTTTTCCTAATACAAATATAGATTATTTAAATAACTCTAATTTTGCTTTGTTTACAGCAAACCAAAGACTTGAAGTGTGCTACCAAACTACTGAGCAAAAAATTTGAAAAGATGAGTGAACCGAAGAAAGTGATGGTTCATGAATTAGGATTTGGGGGACTCGTGCACATCCCGCCGATGAATGTGCCTCACAAACTTTTAAAGGTGTTGGCTAACTCCTTTAAATTAGGGAAAAACACACTGGAAACCAGCTATGGTTCCTGTAAGGTTACATCCAAAACAATAGGGCACGCCCTTGACCTCAATGCGTCAGGTAACTGATTACAGAAAAATTGTATAGTTCCATTCTTTGTAATATATGAGTGATATTTGGGTGCACATGATTGATATTTGGGTGCATGTGAGTGATATTTGAGTTCATATGAATCATATTTGCATGCATTTCAAGTAATAAATTGTTTTCTTTTTTGTAGGAGATCTATTTCCTGATAAAGTGAGTTATAAGAATCTCTTTGAAGAGAACGAGCTCATTTTTAGAAAGTTTCAGGGCAACACTCTGAAGCAGCTGACTAATGAGATGATGAGTATCAATGTTGAAAGTGAACAAGATCGGCTGATGTTTAAAAGAATTTTCATCCTCTATATTCAGATGGCATTCTTGTTGCCAAGTATAATAACCAAAGTATCTCCCGTGCACATAGCTCCAATTTTTGAGATAGAGAAAATAACAGAGGGCAACTGGGAAGCCCGTGTGCTAAATTTCATCATTAAAGGCATAACGAATTACCGTCTAAAAAAAAATCAATCGATGGGTGCCTTTATGCCTTGATGATAATCTATTTTCATCTCGCAAAAAACAAGGAGAAGAAAGGAGAGAAAAAAGCTGCAGTGCCCTGGGTTAGCAACTGGAACAGAGAGCAGCTAGTTTCAAGAATTAGAGCAGAGATAGATGACCATATGGTAAGCAAACATAATACATTCTTTAATTTGTGTATATTTTATTTATGCAGAAGCTGTAAACTAACATTTCTACTCTTTCAGGGCATCGTCAAAATGGCGGAAATAAAAAAGAAATTGAAAGAAATGAAAGAAAAAGAAAAGAAAGAAGAAAAGAAAAAAAACCAAGTTCTTCCTCTGAGAATGATTCGCCAGAGACTGATGTTGATGTTTCCTCTGAGTCTGAGTCGGAAAAAGACTCAGAAGAACCTACAAGGAAACAACCCAAAAGGGGACCAAAAAGTAAGTAATTATTTTTGGGTGCATTTTGTCCATTTTAAGGTGTTTTTCCCTAATAATTGTTTGCTATTCAGAATGGAATCCAGAAAGAGGAAGCAAATTTTAGAGGATTCCAATTCAAAGAGCATAAGTGAATCCACTAATGAGTAAGATTCTGAAATTATCATCACTTTCTTTTCTGTTTCTATCAAAATTTAATGTATTAACACAAGGTTTCTCATTTAATTTCAGGAGTGAAGAATCCTTACCAGTTAAAAAACAAAAAACAAGCAAAAAAATTCATACTTCCGCCAAAAGTGTGAACTGCCTTCGACGGTATCTCATAATCAATATTGTTGTATTTGTCTGATTCATAATATTTTGATTTTCAGGACGCAACCCAGAAAAAGAAAGCACGTAATCGAGGATTCGTCTTCAGAAGAAGAAAATCATTCCTACGATGGGTAAGATACTTTCTAAACCTATCTTAAACTCTATAATCAAAACTATATTTTGTTAACATGTACTTTTGAATGTACTGTCAGAACTAAAATTGGAACTGAAACAATATAAGGATTTTTAAGACAACATCAATAAGGGTATGTTAAAATTGGGTGCATATTACATTTTTAAGGTGTTTTGGTAGCTGGTTATTTATCTTCGGTTAATTGATAGAATTTTGATATCCTGAATAGTATTATTTACTGAATGATATTTGTTCTATACTTAGAATGCCGGAGGTGAGCGTAGCAACCGAGACTGATCCTTTGTTTCAAGGACAAACGGAGCAGAGCAGTGTAAACAAACCTTCGGATTCCATGTAATTTCTTTCTTATACCATTTTCTAAATTCTCTTTTTACCATATTCTTCTAATTCTGTATATATTTTTTTTAGAACAAAGATCCCTTTAACGTTTTATTCAAGAAAAAAAGGCAGGAAAAAAAATAAAAATCTGCAACTACGTAAGTTCTCAAAAAAAAAAAAAGCATTTCGGGATGCAGTTGGTCATTATTTTGGTGTATCGTTATCTTATTTGGGTGTATTTCAGATTTAGTCGGGAAGAAGAATCGTTGAGTGACCCTGCTCAACAACAGATCATCGTTTTTCGACTATCCTCTCAACCGCTTGATATGTAAGTTTTATAACGAAATTTTAACCTCTAATCTATTTTAAAAGGGTTTTCTTAACATTTTATTTTTGTCTTGTTTAGAGTTCTAATTCAACTATACCTGCCTTCATCCCAGACAACATCAGAAAGTCCTGTCCCACCATTTGAACCATCCCCACCAACAGAGAGGTGAGCAAAATTATTCGGGTGCATTTCGTTATTGTTTGGGTATATTGTTATCTTATTTGGGTATATATCCTGAAATTTGAGCTGTAACTGATATTTTTATAATCTGATTCATTTTCTCTAATCCCACAACACTCCAGAACCACAAAAAGTTGATGAAAGCGCACCAACAATGCCACCAGCTCCATCTAAAATGTAAGTTCATCAAAGTATAAATTTATTTTCAATATCATTCTTTTATTCTTATTGTTATAGTACGATATATGTCATCAAGCAGGGATCCAGCCCCTGAAGCGAGTGCTGTTGCACTATTGATGATGGCCAGGACAGCGTCCTATGTACCTAAAGAATTACCATTGCCATCATTTAGCCTTGGCCTGACTGATTCAAGCCAAGAAGAAACACAGACCCAAGAGGGGGTTGCGCAAGCAGAAGCTCAGGTGGTAAAAAGTCCAGAAACTACAATATTAATAGAAGAATTAGATGTGCTAGTGGAAAAGATTGCAAAGAGTGGAGAAAAGAAAACACCAGATTTTCCAGAAGGTAAAACTCTGCCAACTGAAAAGCAAACCGTGGGCCAGACTTTTGACAAATTTGAAACTCCTGTGAGGAGAAATTTAATGTCGGCCGAAATGAAAGAAAAATGCTACCTCTGGACGACACGTATCAGGACATACGCGAACGACAGTACTGATGAGTATGATTCAATTTGCACACTGAACGCCCAACAACCGTTGGTGCTGTCAAGAGTCCACTTTGCATCCTTAAAAGATACTTCATATATTGAAGTTGACGTAAGATTAGATCAAGATTAATGATTATGTTATGAAATATGACTGCAATATTGATTGATGTAATTAATTTGGCTGTTTTGTTTTTTTAGATTGTGACTGCCATGTGCCTGATCCTCAACCAACAGAATATTAAAAGATTCGAGGAAGAAATCTACTGCCTCCCACCTAATATTGTGGTAAGGTGTAATGTATTAAAATTTGGGTGCATTTTGTTATCTTTTGGGTGCATTTTGCTATCTTTTGGGTGCCTTTTGTTATCTTTGCGTGCATTAAAAGATTTCTTTGGGTGTTTCACTAATGCTGCAGAACATGGCCATTGGAAATCATCCAAATGGGGAGTTCTTACAGCCGAAATCTAAAAAGCCATTTAATGTAGAAGACTACCCAATGTTTATACCATTTTTGGACCGGAAAAAATTAGCATCACATCCATATGTAAGTTTTCATTTCTAAAACTTCTTATCACAATTCTTTGGTTATCTATGAATTAAACTAAAACACTGTTCAATGTGGAGATGTTTCAGATTTTTGCACTTGTTTGCTATTCAAATCATTGGTGGATATGGTGGCTGATGTAAGAAAGAAAAAATTTTATTTACTTGACCCCTATCACAAGACGTGTCCCTCCAAAGATAGAATGAAGCTAAATAAATTTATTGTAAGTTGGTTATGGTTTATGCGTTTTCAAATTATTATAAACTGTCTATACTGTATTCAAAAGCTGTAAATTACAGGTACATAGAATATAAAGGAAAACAACACCAAACAAACTAATATAACCCGTATACACCCAAATATAACCCCTATAATCCAAATATATACCCTAAACCCTAAACCCTAAATCATAAAACCCTAAACCCTAAAACCCTAAACCCTAAATCATAAACCCTAAACCCTAATTATGTACCCAAATATAACCCCCTACTAACCCAAATATATACCCTAAACCCTAAATCCTAAACCCTAATTATGCACCCAAATATAACCCGTATACACCCAAATATAACCCCTATAATCCAAATATATACGCTAAAACCCTAAACCCTAAACCTTAATTATGCACCCAAATATAACCCCCTACTAACCCAAATATATACTATAAACCCTAAACCCTAAAACCATAAAATCCTAAACCCTAAACCCTAAACCCTATACCCTATATCTGAACCTGAACCTTCATTATGCAACCAAATATAACCCGTATAAACCCAAATATATACCCTAAATACTTAAGCCCCTAAACCCTAAAACCGTAAATCCTAAACCCCTAAATGCTAAAATCTAAACCATAAATCCTAAAATCCTAGACCCTAAAATCCTAAACCCTAAACCCCTAAATGCTAAAACCTAAACTATAAACCCTAAAAGTCTAGACCCTAAACCCTAAACCATAAACCCTAAACCATAAACCCTAAAACCTAAACCCTAAACACTAAACCCTAAACCCTAAATCTTAAACCATAAAAACTAAACAAAACAATAATTTTTAACATAAAAAGCAGCATCTGAAAATATATAAATGTAAAATGTCAAACACAAGAAAATTCAGAAATACACCTAAAAAACTGAGCTTTACACCCATATTCTGTAACTATACACCCAAAAAATTATCCCCTGCTGCTGGTTCCCTGAAATGATAATTCATAACATATCCTTGATATTGGCTGGAATTTGGATGCACCACAGATGAGGCATCAAAGAGGTTTAACTGGAAATAATAATCTCACATATTAGCAAAAACTATTAACAAAAAATATTAAACTCAATCACCACATATTTAAAGAACATCACTTTTACCTCGTTTAGAGCTTTCGTTTTCTTCTTCTTTTAGGCATTTGCAATCTGTTTGTCCAACTTTGAACCTAGCCTATTTTTTGGACGTCCTCTTGTTCGAACCCTTGGAGGGCTTTGAAGCTCGTTAACGGATTCCAAGTTAGCATCTTCGTGAGATAACGAACATGTCCCCTTCCTTTTGGCTTTCAGTTCTTCCATCTCAACCATGACAATATCGTATGCACGGTGCAGAATGGCAGTCAGGTCCTCCATTTCTGATGCAAATTCGTAAATATTTTGCAAACAAAACACCAATTCGTCAAACCGCTTGCTCCTTGGCTCCAACAGTGGCTTGTCGTGGTTGCTCTTGATGTGTGTGTGTCGCCTATTTACCTTTTTACTCCATCGTTCCAATATATATCTCGGTGACACTTGGGTTACTCGTTTAAAGCTTAAAACGCTTAGTGCGTGACGGCACAATATCCCTCTTGACTCGAATAATAAGCATTGACATTTCACTTGGGCTGCTACTGAGTCGTAAGTAACCACAAACTTGTTCAATATCGAGCTGGAAAATTGTTCTCCAACTTCGTATACTGAATAGCCTAGAGCGGAGTTCGTTAATCTTGTGATGCAATTTGCCTTCCCTCTGAATTGTGCTTGGACTTCCCTAAACTTTTGGTGAGTGTACACATGTTGAAACTAAGCTTCAATGGAGGATTTTGTTGCACACGGTATCACCGTATGAAAATCTGCAGCATTCGATTCTCTCTCTGCTTGCTCCCTGCTTCCGAGGCAATGATCGTATTGTTTGACAAATTGAATAAGCGAGTTGTTCCGGGTAATAAACTTGTTAAAAAATGAATGCATGCTCTCACTCCTTTGTGTGCTTCTCATCCCATCCCAGAAATGGTGATCTATATAAATTGGAACCCATATATGACGGTCTTCATAAAGATCTGCAAAATACACCCAAATCAGACTACAATGCACCCAAAAAAAATGCAATTTGCACCTCTGCTGCAGATTTTAAGAAACATTACCTGAAAGCCTCTTGTTGTCGACAAGACCATACTTCAGCAGAAAATCATTCCAATTCCTATCAAATGAATCTTTGTTATGAGAGTTCCAAACAACTTGGCTCATTTCTTGTTCGATATCTGCATGTCCCTTATACCCGTTTAATTTGCTAAGAATCTTCTTCGTGATGTGCCAAAGGAAGTTATATATTCGCGCGTTGATTGATTAAAAAATCTGTTAAGCAGGCGCGTGAAACATACGTCCAAAGAGAAGCGTGTTTTAGGGATAAGAGGTATTGAGGACTTGTAACACTTGTAAAGGAAAAAGACTTGTATGTGGAGATTTTTTATTAAATGTTTTGGAGTATTTATCCATTTTGGTCCTTAAAAAATTTAGACACTTTAGTTTCTAATTGAGTACTTATTTGGACGTCATTATCTTGATAAAAAAAAAGATTTATTTTTTTAGTATGTTTAACAAATTTCTAGTAGTAAAAATAAAAACACTAAAAAATAAAAAAAAAATCTTTTTTTGATAAGCCGTAATTTACATCTTTTTTTAAAGATTTTTTTTCTTAAAAAAAAAGATATTTTTTATATAATAAATAAATAAAAAAGTACTTTTAAATTATTATACCCAAACATATAATTGATAGATAAATTTTTTTTTTACATGAGATACCTAAATATAAAATTACTTTTACTTTTCCATAAGATCTCCTAAAAAAAGATAACTCGACAAAAGATCTTTTTTTAGAAACTCACCCAAACAAGCCCTAAAATTAATTACTCGATTGGTTTTTAACAATTAATTTCGTCAGTCACTTAGGTCCTTGACTCCGTCAATTCTAACGGAAGACAAAATGGTCCCTAACAACTCTAACAGGGAACAAAATGATCCCTCACAATTCTAACAGGGGACAAAATGATCTCTAACCTCTTTGTTCGAAAATGACACTATTCTTCCCCAATTTTCATTATATTTCGCATAACCTTAACATTCACACTCTTCTTCTTCACCTTCACAGTCTTCTTTTCCATCTTTTCCTTCCTCCTCTTCAGCTCTAAAATCAAGCTATGGTGTAACTACCACGTATGTCGCACCTACATCAACAAATCATAGACCACACACTTCTTAAATCTCTGTGGCTGGTATACCCACCTCCTCTGCATTTCACCCACCAGAAGCATCCACCTCCACATTCTCAATAACAGCATCACCTCCAACCCCGATAACGTTCACCACATCCTCAAGATCAAGTTTCACAACTACCCCAAAGGCACGTCTGTCTTCACTCTCTAGCAAGCAATATAGATTGTTGGAAATTAGGACATCATGACAAGATTCTCTTTCGACATCATATGTAAATTCTCATTCAAAATGGATGACAAACAGTTTCGACCTTGTATCCAAGCTATCAGCGTCGTTTCCGAACAGAGGAGGTCAGGAACCATTTTGTCCCCTGTTAGAGTTTTCAGGGACTATTTTGTCCTCCGTTAGAGTTGACGGAGCAAAGGACCTAAGTGACTGACGGAGTTAATTGTTAGGGACTAATCGAGTAATTAATTTTAGTTGAGAACTAAAATGTTTGGTTCGAAATTCTTTAAAGACCAAAATGGATAAATACTCAATTTTTTGAAAAAAGACAAATAGATTTTTATAGGGGTGTTCACAGGTATCGAGTATTTGATTTCCTGTCCGAACCCAAATTGAACTAATGCTGTTTTGTGTTAATTGGTCCGAGTAATAATTCTGAAAGTGCAGAGAATTCTATTTATCAAAATTTTAAAATAAAATTTTTATTTTTTTATGAATTTTTATTTTATCGGGTATTCAATTATCTGAACCGAATTAATTCATTCTTTATCAGTTTGATTTGGTTTAGATACACACACAAAAAAAATGTAAATTCAAACCAATTACAATACAATTAGTTCAATTCTAATTTAACCCTAAATCCGAACCAAGCCAACACGTGAACACTCCTAAATTTCTAGCCTTTTAAATTTTTGATAAATACATCCTTAACGAAATTTAAATAAATTTTTTTTTTTGACTTTTACAAACAGAGGACAATTTCATCCTTCTGTCCATTTGCTCTCACAAATAAATAGAATTGACTGATGTGATTGTAATGTTGTCCAGGTATCCATTACAATGCTATGCTAGAAGAAGACTAAAGTTTGCAGAAAAAGTCCCAAACATGAAAATAACATCGTCGTGAATATTAGCCCTAATGAGATTTAAATTGGATTGTATAAAGCAGTGTATGCAGTAGTTTATCATAGTTGTTCATGGTGGTGTTACTTATATTAATGGCCAATAATGAAAGCTCATTAAGCACGAGATAAAGTGGAGGTGAAGGTGGCAGACGACAAGAACGCTCGATTGGAAATGCGACTCCATGTTCGATGCAAGTTAGAGATGAGAAAGATGGTTTTGCCTCAATATTTCTGTTGGGTGTATACCATATTTTACATGTCAAAGATAAACACTAACCCAAACAAGCTTGCAATTTTTCATGTATATGGATAAAGTTGATAGTGTTTTTTACCAACATATTTTCGTTATGTCCGAATCGGTTTAGGTGAAATAACTACATTGTAAATTCTTTGTGTGGGTTGATGACTACATTGAAAGAATATTTTACTCGAGAAAAATATTTTGGGAAGAAAGAATTAGAGAACAGGATGACTAATCTAGAACAAAGAATAGTTTACTTAGAGAACCAAAAAATAGTAACTTCTGCGTCATAGTTATAACTTTGATTGTTGTAGTTGTTGGTGTTTGTTTGTTTTGGAGGGAAGAAAACTCTTATTTTCGTGAAAAGGTTAGGGCATCTATAATAATTTCTCATTTTCAAAAGGGTTTTTAATAAGAATTTACAAACTTCGAAACGACGTCATTTTCATGATTAGAGACTTTTTTGTTCTGCAAATTTTAGCCTCTTTTCAGCATGACATCATAACGAATACCTGGACAATATTACAACCACGTTAGGGATTTAAATTTTGTCAAGAATGTATTTGTCAAAACTTTAAAAAGTTAGGCACTTATTTGTCATTTTTTCTAAATTCTTTTAAAAGAAGAGATTAAAATATAAAAACTTATATTAAAAATAGTTTATAAATAAATTATTTTATATTTATTTTTTTAGTCACAAAAGTATTTATTTAAGATAGATAACTTCATTTATTACCATTGATTTTATAATTTTTATGAAATATGTGTCCCACTATCTTAATTTAAGAATGATTAACTCTTCATTTTACCAACTTTCTTATTTTAGAAAATCTTGATCCCTAAAAAAGAGTAGTACCATAAGTAAATAAACTCAAAGATTAAAAAGAATAACATTTCAGAATCTAAAGATTGTGAGGGTGTTGGACTTCAGTACATAGCTTTAGTGTAGAGGAGGCTACAATATCCACCAAGAATGGTTCTCCCTTAAAAAACAGTCTATTTCTCCTCTTTCAGATGAGCCAACAAATGATTGCCATTAAATTGTATAGCACTAGTGTAGTTTCTCTATTCTAGGAGCCATGCTTCCTCGCATTCCAGTAGCGTAAGAAAGAGTTGTTGTGGTCGTCTCTAGTTGCTCAAGGTAAGTCACATTTATCCCATACTTCCTTCGGTTTCTCGCACAAGAAAATACAGTGGCTGAATGTTTTTTGGTGTTGATTGTATCTCTTGCATGTTGAAGGGATCATTGGTTGTTTCCGAGAATAGGATAGGACAAGACACTAAGAATAGGATAGGATAAGACACTGATGAACAAAAACACAAAATTTTGTGTTCTTGTATTCTATTTGGTGATAAACTAAAACAAATTATGAAAATTCAATTTATTCTCATTTTTTTTCATTTAAAAAATTTGAGATAAAAAATATAATAATAAAAAATATAATTATAAAAAATTAATAAAAATAATGAAAAAAATAAAAAAATAAATTGTGTCTCTTATTAGTGTTTCCGTGTCCTTTCTATCAGGATAGACACAAAATATATTAATACAGTGTCTCTGAACACATTGTCTCTATTTATGTCTGTCAAACACAATTTTATGTCTCAGTGTTCTGTCTCTGTAAACAAACGCAACCCGGTGGTTTAAGGTCAATATCGTTGGGAGTCTTTCATGAAATCCTCTCCAAAGGAAGATTTTGATCTTCATTTGAATCTCCATTTTCCAAATATGCTTCCACAATGCAGTTCCTCATAATCTCTGTGCAAAAATCCAGCGGTGGGTGAGGAAAGCTATATGCAGTTTGATATCCAGTGCATACCTCATATGAGCCACTTCTATTGAGAGTCTATGTAAGTTTATCTTCTCTTCCATTTATTCTTGTATCTAGTATCTTCTATGTGATCTCTATTGTGAAAGCGTTGCTAATAAGTACTTGGTTCCATTCACCATTTGGTAAAATTAAATCTCTGACATATATAAATGGTACATTTTACAGATTAATCACTGTAAATTGAAGGATGGAATACGAGTATGGGAATTAAGGTCAGGGGGTTACCAATGATTTTAATGCAACCTCCCTCACTAACTCATCACAACATTCCCTTCTCAATAACCTTGTAACCCTCTAAAATACTACACCAGTCCCAAGAAGGTACAGTTCTTATTTCAGCATTCATTATATTGCCATAGCAAAAATATTTATCTTTAAGAACTCTAGACAGTTGGGATTGTGCTGAGTAGCAATTTTCTAGCACAGTTTGGCTAGAAGAGCTAGGTTCTGAGCACCCAAGTCTTTGAAACCTAGCCCCCTTTTAATTTCGGTCTAGTCATGGTATCTCAGATGATCAAAGGCATCTTACTTTTTGAATCTTTCTGTTGCCACCAAAATTGAGAGATGATACTATGAATCTAATGAGTATGTCTGGAAATTAGAAGTAAGAGAGAAAATAAATCGAAATAGTCTCTCCAATCGCCTTTATTAGAATATGTCTGCCTGCTGAAGAAAGAAGTCTTTTCTTTCAACTCTGAATGTGTCTAAATATCTTCTTCTTAATTTCTCCAAAAGTCGCCCTTTTTTACGTCTATACTAAATGAAGATAGTCCCAAGTATTTGTCTTGTGCTACTATTTGCCCAATATATTGAGTTTATTTTTCAAGAGAGTCTGAGTAGTTGGGGATATTATTGCTAAAGAAAAGAACAGATTTATGTAAATTAACTTTCTGACCACTCACGCCTTCATATGTAGCTAGTAAATTAAGAATGTTCTCATAACTGTCCTATGAGATCTTACAGAAAAGAATAAAATCATCTGTAAGAATAAATAATTAATGGTAGGACACCTTTAATTGATTTAGATTCTTTTAATGAGACTGTTTTATTCTGTCTTATTTGATAAAAAGGATAAATCTTTTATACAAAAGAAATGTAAGATGATAGAGAATTTTTTTTTCAAATATCTCCATTTTGTTTGAAAAAGGCAAAAAGTTGAACTTCAACAATAATAGAGTAAAAAACTATAATTACTACTTTTTTTTGTGTGATTGATCCACCTTGAATCAAACCCTAATTTCTCTCACATAAATCATAAAAATTAAAAAGTGAAATGTTTATTTAAACAAGAAATTTTTTTTATTATAAAAGAAGTCAATTTTTTAATTTTATCATAGTTATTTTAATTAATTTTTTAAAAAATTATAAATTAATCTTAAAATTATAAATTATTTTTTTAAAAATTATAAATTAATCAAGTTTTTTTTCTATTATAAAATATAAAAAAAATCATGTTATTTTTTAGGATCTAATTTTTTTTGTTGAAGCATAAACAAGTTTGCTGAGGTTATAGACAAACTTTACGTAAATAAATAAGTTTAGTCAATGTGATAGGTGAATTTTGTGCAAACTTTATGAAAATACAATAAAAAAAATTAAATCCTAAAAAATAACATAATTTTTTTTAGAATTAAATTTTTTTATATTTTATAATAGAAATAAATAATATAATTAACATTGAGCTGGTCCAATATACTAGATAATTTTATTTTTTAGGATTTTTTAATTATAATGTTGGTTAAAAAAAATTATATAGTAAACAATTAACTACAATTTTTCAATTTAAATTAGTCAATTTATTTTTAAAATAAAATACGGTAAAAAATCTAATATTATAGCTATATCAATTAGTTTTTTAATTAAATCATTTATATAAAATAAACCGATTTTTTTAAACCAAATAGTAATACGTGTCATCCATAAAAAAAACTTCGTGTCTTTAGACTTTTTTTAGCATGATTCGGCACAGAATCCTAAGCGGATTTTGCAGGTTTTATTTTAGTTTGATTTAGTGTGCTAATTTAATTTAATTGCAAAGTGGCGCGTGCATATATAACTATAAAGTGCAAAATCTTAAGTATTTGTAGGTTTTTTCTAGCATGATCCGATCCAAAATCTGAAGCTTAGGTTTTGCAGGCTTTATTTTAGTTAGATTTAGCGTGCTAATTTAATTTAATTGCAAAGTGGCGCATGCATAACTGTAAAGTGCAAAATTTTAAGCAGATTTTAAAAGCTTTATTTTAGTTAGATTTAGCATGCTAATTTAATTTAATTGCAAAATAGCGCGCATAATTGTAAAGTGTAAACACACATAATAGCTGAAATATTTGTTGGTTCTTAAATGTATTGAAATAGAAATACAAATTATATCTAAATATGTTTAAGAAATAATTTCTTTCTTATAGAAGTGGTATAAATAGTTAAAGGTGGGGTAAAGTACTCACAACACTTCATAGTTTATTCCTCTTTGAGATGGCAACTCCGTCGCAAAACGATGTTGCTTACTTCATGCAAATGACCGGCGCACCCGAGTCCCTTGCACTCCAAAGGATAGAGGTAATTTCTTTTTTCTGTCATTATAATTATGATATTTTTCTTTTTTTCGTTTAACAACTTTGATTGATGCTATTAGGAATCGGGAGGAAACGTGAATGAAGCTGTTAATGCTCATTTCCGACAATATAATAATAGTACGTATTTATGATTTTTTTTATAAAATATATTTTTTTGTTTTTGAAATTTATCAAAAATTTTAAAAATATTCTTAAATTTTATTCTATTTTTTTATTTGCATTAAATATATTATTGGCAGTTAAATTTTCAAAAATTTTATAATTAATCTAATAAAAATATATGACAATTATGTCTAGTTTT
>NC_029786.2:10103018-10106081 GCF_000816755.2 Arachis ipaensis
TTGTGAAATAAAATTAAAACAAAATAAAATTTAAATATATTTTTAAAACTTTTAACAAATTTCAAGAACAAAAATATATATTTTACTCTTAATTTTTTCTTTTTAAAGAATAGTTTGTTTCAAAATTTATTGTTATTTTAAAGAATAAATTTCGAAATATTACTCTCATGTTTATCTAATATTTTATTTTTTTGTGAATAATAATTCTTGATGCTAGCACCAATAATCAGAAATCGAGGTTGGTTAAGTTGGATGATGGCTCTGTTGCTCTCTGTTGCTAGAATGTTTAGACCGTCACTACTACTTAATAAAATTTATAAGAGAAGAGAACTTATTAGAGGTTCACCTAATGGGATTAATGGTGCTAGTGTTAGTAATTTACGTTCACCACAATATGCTGTTTCTACAAGTCAAAATGAAACCGAAAATTCGTCACGTGAAGCTCGTGATTATCATTACAATGACCATTATTCATCAGAGCCCAGTGTCTCACAGCATGTATCTGATAATGATGTTGATAATGATGTTGAGGAAGATATGATTCGAGCTGCAATTGAGGCTTCAATAAACACCAATGTTAATGTATGTATTTCCACAATATAAAGTTAATTTCTTTCTAATTTTTTTAGATGAGTTTTTGTTATTTTGCAATATGTTAAAATTCATATAGCAAAATGTTTTGTATAACAGAATATGCTAAATTTTAGTTTTTCATTAATTAGCATTTGACATAAATAAACTAATTTTTAGAAGCAGAACCATAAAAGGAAAAGAGGAGTATTAGGGCCAGCAACTTTTGTGATTTGTAGCCATCAAATAGTCATTAATGATGATTTTAATGGTGTGATATTTTATTCAATGACTCACTTTTTTTGCTAATTACATGCTGAACAGAATTTAAAAAAATTGCTGGTCCTAGACTTTTCCAAAAAAAAATTAGAGACATATATATATATATATATATATGGTTGACTGGCTGTATAAGAAACATTGGCAAGGAACTAAGTTTATTTTAAAATTAAATCATATTTTTTTATATTTTAATAATATTTTTTTAAGATACAATATCCATCTTAGTATAGAGTATAGACACTACAACACACACTTATTTTATTTTTTTAAAGTTTTTCTCAAGTTTTCCATATTGAAACATTATTTTTTCAGGGTTCATTGGACGATGATGATTTGGCTGAAGCACTTTCTCTGTCCTTAAAGGTTATGATTTTTTTTTTTAATTTTTTATTTTTTACAATATATATTAATAGTTCTTATTTGTATTTTCAAATGATATTTGAATTTAGACTGCGGCTGAAGAAGAAGAAGAACGTGAATTTATAGTTAAAGAAATAATAAGCAAGATAGAGCAAAGCAAAGCAGCAACAGCAGAAGGATCAGACATGAATATCATACTGCCTCATGAATTTATATCACAAGAATAAGAGAGCGGAAAGAAAAAAATAAATAAATTTGTGTGATGTGAAATTTTTCAGGAATTAAGTTGTCAATTTACTTAAAAAAATACTATGAAGTTTTCATCTCAACTTAAATACAAATTAGTCAATATATTATACATAAATTAAGAAATAAATATACAGGAATGTATTTTTCTACATATATTTCGACAAAGTTTAGTTTTTATTTCGTAGAAAAAAAAAACAAAGATATACTATAGAGTATAGATAGAAAAATTTATTTGGTCATAGATAACAACAAGAATAACGATATTTTTACCATTTTTTTTCTATTTTGAGACAAATTTCTTTATACTTTCCGAAAAAAATAAAGACAAAAACTTAATCACAAAAATATTTAGAATAGAATAGGTATATAAATGGATTACATTGTGAGAAAAATAGAATAGATATATAGATGAATCACAGATGATAATGCGTTATAAAAAAAATAAAAAATGCTATTTGTACACTAAAATTAATTATTAAAATTAGCCATTAATATATTTGTGTATAAATACATGTGTGATTTAATTTATTTTTAACATCTATTTATATTCCAGCATATATTTTATACTGATAACTGACTTTAATAACTAATTTTAGTGTACATATGATATAAAATAGAGAGTGCAATACTTTTTAAAAAATGACTTTTATTTATTTTATATGATTAATTATTTTAATTATTGAATTTAATTATAATAAATAAATTGATTTTATTTTAATTTATATTAATTTTTTCGTCTTATGTATGTTGATTTATAATTATTAAGAGTATCATAACTCATACTTAATCATTTATTTGATTTGATCGATATAAATATAAAATATTTTCTTATACTTTTATAAAAAAGGACAAAAAGTTAATCACAAAAATATTTACAACGGTGAGATACAGGAGTTTTCTGTCAAATACATACAACACCATCAAATAATAAAATTTCAGAATATTATGATTGACGATAAGGAAAAAAAAAGATATGATGCTATTAATAAGATAGGCCGTATGTGGGGGGCACCAAACTAACCGTCCTCTGGACACTATCTCGTCTAATACTTTATTTGGTTTAAAAGAATTTGAAAAGAAAAAAAAATGAAAGAAAAGAAAATGAATGAAAAAAATAGTTTTTTATTGTTTGAATAAAGAAAAAAAATGAATGAAAAATGTAAAAATATATGTGAGGTTTACGTTAAGATTTTTTTTCTAAAATTGAGAAGAAAATTTAAATTGGAATAGAAAAATGTATAAAATTATAAATTTGTTATTATAACATTAGTATATTATAATTTATAAAGGGTATTAATATAATTTTATTTAGATATGATTTTTTTTCTTTTTATTTTTTCTTCCATCCAAATAAAAGAAAATTTTTTTTTACTTTCTTTTCTTTTATTTTTTTTTCTCATTTTTTTTCTACTCATTTTTTTTCCATCCATTTTTTATTTTGCATCCAAACAAAATATTAATCTCTACTCAAAATTAAAATTAGTAATAGATGTATTGTTATTCATTTGGCAAAATTCAACAACACTTAAGCTATTCAAGAAAACGACATGGAAAAATTAAATTTTCTTTTCTTTTTTTTGGTTCAAAGAAAAAGAATACTGA
>NC_029786.2:10106142-10106585 GCF_000816755.2 Arachis ipaensis
GTAAAAATATTGATACAAAATACATTTAAAAAAAATTACTGACGTAGAAAATAAATTTTAAGGTAAATGATATAATTAAATCAAATGGAGAACAAAATTACCTAATTTTACCAAATCAAAAAACGTCACCCAAAAGCCTTCTTATGTAATTCGAATTAGACAAAGTCGAACTAGCAAAAATTTTTGTAATTCAAAGTAATCCAATTCGAATTATGCATGGATGTAACCCTTACGTAGTTGGAATGAGCTTGATTCGAATTAGGCATGGATATGGTGTTAAGGGAGTTGGAATCAGAGCGATTCGACATGAAAGGACAGCTCTAGTAATTCGAATTTGTCTGTTACAAATTTTTATAGTACCCTTAACATTTTTTAAATTATTTTGCATGGAATAAAATTATTTTTTTGTGGATAAAATATTTTTTTTTAAACTACTATGCATT
>NC_029786.2:10106719-10108714 GCF_000816755.2 Arachis ipaensis
CTGGCATATTACAAAATTTTATAGTACTCCTAAAAAAATATTTTATTCCATACATAGTAATTTAAAAAAATATTTTATCCACAAAAAAATATTTTATACCATGCAAAATAATTTTAAAAAATGACTTAAAAAATGTTAGAAGTACTATAAAAATTTGTAACAGACTCATTCAAATAGGACGGTCCTTCCATGTATAATTCGAATGCTCTGGTTCAAACTACCTTAACACCATATCCATGCCTAATTCGAATCAAGCTGATTCAAACTACGTAAGGTCCATACATAATTCGAATTGGATTACTTCGAATTACAAAATTACTGCTAATTCGACTTTATCTAATTTAAATTACTATTCGTTTTCCTAATTCAAATTGAGCTCATTTGAATTACATAGAAAAATGATGATGAGTGATCCAAATAACATTTTTTGATTTAGTAGAATTAGATAATTTTATTCTCCATTTAGTTTAATTGTGTCATTTGTCCTAATATAATTATTTGTGTGCACTGGTGAAGTAGTGATACTTGCATATAAAAAATAGCAACATGCTCAGAAACTATATTAAAGCTTAGTTAGCTTTTAACGTGTAAGAATAATTTATATCTTTATATATATATGCCCAGGTTAACAATTTTGAGTTGCAATAAATCTGGAGAAACAATATAGATTTTGGATGTTATTTTTTTTAATGTACAAATCTTTTGTTAGTTTATTCTTCTTGTTCCCATTAGTAAGACCAATTGAGTTAACATTCTTGTTTTGATTAAGGATTGTTATGTTAGAAAAGAAAAAAAAAAGTGCAAAAAGACACGAAGGCGATTGATAATATTTTCAAAAACACTCAAGTTTAATAGAATTCAGAATAACATGACAAATTAACCAATTGTTATTAGTTGTTTGTGTAAAGTTAATTTACAGACTGATTTAACAAAACAACTATTAAAATTATACTTTTAAAATTACTATTTATTCACAATTTTTTTAACAATTAGGATAATAATGCGACATAATTAAAACAAATTAAAGAACCCTATGGAACACAAAAAAAGAAGATGAACCTATTCATCATCTATCTCTGAAGTTGGAAATATGATGCTGCGGCACAATGGGCAAGAATGTGGCGACTGACAGTTGGCACAGCGTCGGAGCCAGTGGAGCAAGCAGCGATCATGAAAAACATGCGAGCAATTTGTACGAACAATCTCTACGCTTGAATCTTCATTACCATGGTCAAACTTCTCCAAACAAATGGCGCATTCAGCATCAGAATCTTGAACAACATTGTACGAGGTAACATGAAGGTTCACAACAATCTCCCGCGTGTTGGAGTCACACCTTCTTGCAGTTTCGACTATGTCAGGTAAAATTTGGTCAAATAGCTCAGGGGACACAGATAGTGAAGAAAATATTTCATGTAACAAGATTGTGTCTTCTCTGCTGAGGTCTGTGAGTGGAGTACCACTACATAGGATGTCTGAAGGAACCAAGATTGCTTCCGTGGCTGTAGTTGTCGTAGAAGAAGAGTGAACCTCAAGAGCTGGGTTTGAGCTTTCACTAATTTGGATCAATTTTTTGGTGCAATTGAAGATGATGGAGAAGCAATCACCGAAATCAAACTCTTGTGGTATGGATGGATCTTCAATGGGAGTGATTTGCAAAGAGGAAGAGGAGAATTCCATGGAAAAGTATTATAAGAAGTTATTGGGGGATTAGGGGAAGTTTAATAAATTCAAAGTACTAAAGTCCCAATAGAAAAGTTGGAAGAGGCATAAGAAAAAGAATGACACAATAAAATTATGTAAATGGTCTCACCAAAATATTTAAATAGAATCCTAACAAACTAAATAAAAGATAAGATAAAATAACTTAATTCAAATCTTTTAAAGATAAGATAATTAAATTGAAACTTGATTTATTTTAGGATAAATTATATTTATTTAGTGTAAATTAAATTTAATTAATTTGATTTATATTGAGTTACAAAGGAGACAATC
>NC_029786.2:10108798-10109520 GCF_000816755.2 Arachis ipaensis
ATACTAATAAATACTAAATAATAATACTTTTTCACTATAAATTTGATGATAAATCCTTTGTACTATAAAAAAATTTAGATGTGTAGTATTATTTTATATTATATTTTGATCAATTATATTTGTGTAGTATTGTTGTACTTTTTTTTGAAAGTAACTTAATTTTGAACTCCTTACCAAAAGTAATACAATGGTTGTACTAACTAACATGAGTTGCAATGTTGCATAATGGTTTTAATTCAAAAAAAAATTAGTTTTATTTTTAAAATTGTTGAACAACTAAATTTAGAATATTTTTAAACTATGTAATAAATTACATAAAATCATAAGGTTTTTTTCTAATTTTAGTAATCGGTTATTTGGCACTACATTAACTCCTAAATTCAAGCAACAAAATTCGGGTAATGTTTTGTTCAAAAAAATCTTAGAGAGAAGGGTTGTGCTGGGGTGTTGAAAAACATTTTTTTCAGCAGGTGCTGACATGTATTGGTAACATAAACAGAAAGACACGTATTTATATTGTTGGAACATGCACAGACAAAAATTAGGTGAAAGCAGAAAATTATCATAATGAAGTGAAAGATAGTGAAGTAATGCAGGAGTTGATAAATTGTGATTAATTAATGTTAATTTTGATAACAATTGGGTTGATTTTTTTTATTGTATTTCAGTCTCTTTTTGGTAACTTATACCAAATTGATAATGGGACCAATTCATCTATTTTT
>NC_029786.2:10109556-10109952 GCF_000816755.2 Arachis ipaensis
ATTTATACAGTAGCATAACATATTTATTATTATTTATTATTAATATAAAAAGTATATAATATATTATTTATCTTTTGTACAGTATATTTTTTTTATAAAGCATTGGTATTTTAATAATCAAAATCCATCACTACACCAAAAAGTTCATATCTAAAAAGACACATTCAACTCAAATACATAATTATCACTAAGGCTTAACACTACTTAATTATCATAAGAGTAAAGTATCGTTTTTGTTTCCAACGTTTGGGGTAAGTCCTATTTGTGTCCCTAACGTTTAAATCGTCCTATTTGTATCCTTAACATTTATAAAAGTGATTCAATGTTATCCTACTATCAATTATACTAACAAATCAGATTATATTTTTCAATTATTCTCACTTGAATGTATTCATT
>NC_029786.2:10110135-10117391 GCF_000816755.2 Arachis ipaensis
TAAAATAATTCTTAGCTAATGATTCTTTTCATTTATTTACTTTCTTTTTCATTTATAAATCTACTAGTAAATATTAAATAGTAATACTTTTTCACTATAAATTTGATGGTAAATCTTTCCATATTATAAAAAGATGTAGATGTATAATATTATTTTATATTATATTATGGTCAATTATATTTGTGTAGCATTGTTGTACTTTTTTTTGAAAGTAACTGAATTTTGAACTCCTTACCAAAAGTAATACAATCGTTGTACTAACTAACATGAGTTGCATAACGGTTTTAATTCAAAAAAAAAAAGTTTTATTTCTAAAATTGTTGAACAACTAAATTTAGAATATTTTTTAACTATGTAATAAATTAAATCAAATCATAAGGATTTTTTCTAATTTTAGTCATCGGCACTGCATTAACTCCTAAATTCAAGCAACAAAATTCGGATAATTTTTTGTTCAAGAAACCTTAGGGGGGAAAAATTAGGCACTTGATTATTTTACCAAAATTCATTTTTTTCTTTTTTTTTTTATAGGATTTTCCAGGCACCCTTCTCTCCTAGTTCCTAGAACATTGTCATAGGAACAAAAAATTTTAACCACAAGAATACTAACACATGCATAGGAAAAAGAAAAACACATTATAGTGATAGTGGTATTAAAATTGCATAGACCCCTTCCAATTTTATTTTTATTTTTTATTTTAGGTGATGGGAAGAAGGATCCCTGCTGATAACATTTCATTGACAAAACCAATATATTAGTTTTTATTAAGCAACTTCTAAAAAAATTAATTAACTTCTTAACATTTCTCTTTAAAAGAATTCATTATTTTAAGTTTAAATTTAATGAATAAATAAATTTAAAAATTTTCTCACAACAACTATATCATTTTAGTATTTTTAGTTATTTAAAGTTTTGTTTCTATTTGAATAAACAATTCAATTGTTATTAAATTTTGTATTTTGTTTATATTTAATTAAATACATTTTATCTTTTTGTATTTTTGTCCAATTGCTATAGTTTTATTTAGTGAATTATCAATTATTTTTTATTTTTGATTTCTTATCTTAGTTTTACATTTACCTAACATGTATTTTCGGTCATATATTAATATTATTATTCGCAAAATTTTTTAAACATTTTATTTAATTAAATGCACAATAAATATATTAAAAATTAAATTTGACATCTTTTTCAAACTTTTTAAATTAGTAATTTTAACATTGTGTTTTGGAGTATATGAAAGCTAAACTAGTTAAATATAATGGATAAATTTCAATCCTATGGTGAATAAAAACAAAATGTTATTTTTTTTTTCTTAAGGGTTATTTAATTATTTATTTTGGGGAGAAAAATGTAATTTACTCTTGTTTGTTAGAGGAGCGAAGCTATAGTGAAAAAGCTTGTTCCCTCCTACGTTGGTTCTGAAAATCGGACGGGACCAATCAGTTGAACCGATTGAATTGAAAACCAGTAAAAAAACGATCCGGTCCTCTCTCTGAAACCGCCAATTTTAAAATTGCTAGAAAATTGTTGAATCGACCAAAAATCGTTCGGTTGGACTGGATCGGAAATCGACCGATTCTTAATGATTATTTTAAAAAAAAACCCCAAACCCTGCTGCATCACTCAACCCCCTTTCCAACTCCTTCGTGAATCAACCAGCCCTAGCTTATTCAAGAATTCAAAACTCAAACCAAAAGTCTAGCCTCTTCAACGGATTCGCCGCCTCCGTCCGTTGTTGTAGGCGCCTCCGTGGCCTCCTCCTTTTTCCTGTCCCTAACCCCTAGCTCGGCACGTCGTCGTCGCGTTGTCTTCTAGCTTTGTTGTTGGAAGCTTCGAGTTCGAGCTGCTCGCCGTGGTGTCGCCGTCATGTCTTCGTCGTCTCGCCATCATCGTCTTGCTCTCAATCAAAGATTAGTGGCCCTGTTTAGTGATTTTCTTTTATACTCTGTTGAGTCTATGTTGAAACTTGAATGTCTGATAATTAGTGATTTCTTAATCTGAAATTAAGTAAATAATTATTTTTGTGTTGTTGAAATTATATTGTTGAAATGGATTTATTATGCTGCTGTCGTTTTTTAATTTATGAGTATGATGTTTCTGAATTTTTAAGTATGATGTTTGCTGTTGGAACTAAGTCTGTTGTTTCACTGTCTGATGGAAAAGTAAGATATGATCTAGAATTAAGAGTACACAATTTATAGTTCTAATGACTATTAACTAAGTATGCATGTCTCAATGATAGTGAACATTTAATTTCTTTGATTTATCGAGGAATTTACTGGGAACTAAATTAATGAAATTGTTATTCTCCACGTTTCTACTAAAATAAAAATAGCTATGATACTCTTTTCTCTTTTATAACCAATTAAACTATACTTATCATCTAAACAGGGGATTAACTTATAAAAATTTTAGTGATTGTAGCTGAATTAGAAAAATAAGATACGGATCCACTTAAGCTATTATTTAATTAATCACTATTATGTCAACTTAAAAATAATTGTGTGCAAAGGTTGAATATTGTTAATTTCACATTACAAAGTTTGAACTTGTGTTTTTAATTTACTGATTATTGATTTTGAATGTATTGTGATTATTGTTTAGTGATGTGTTGCTGAGTTGTTGTGTTTGTTTTTACCATTTTGTGATTTTATTTTTACTTAGATTGTAACTATCTTGGTGATTTATTGATTTCAGTTATAGATAATAGTATGAACCAAGAAATATTTGCTGATAATAATACATCTGTGGATAATAATTTGGCTGTTAATTTTTTCATTTCGAACGATACGACTAATCTTAATACAGGGGAAGATGAATAACTGGTAGTGGTTATAACGGAAGCAATTAAAAATGTATAGTTTGTTTATTCAAGCTTTAGTTTTTAGGGTTAACTCATGGTCTAGTTATGATTAAATTAAAAATGTATGATTTTTTTAGTCAGGAGAATATAATTTCAAGTTTCTAGCACAAAATAAAAAATAGACAAAAAATAAAATTGAAGCCTTTTTCTTAATTGTTGTGTTTTTATTTCTTGTTGTTTGTTCTGAATTTTGGTCACAATTTGATCTAGTTGGAAGCAGAGAAACAACTTTCAACCCAACGAGACTATTATTACTTTCGATTGTAAATGAAGAAGGAGAAGCATCCAGAGAAACTTTCTAACAGCATTTAGTTATTTGTCATCAAACTTGAAAACTTTGGACAATGATTCTTTAGAATGTTTTATTTATAATTATATTTTAGAGTGTATACTGGATAATTATAATTTATTTATTATTTTATTATAAAATAATTTTTTTGGTTGGATCACAATTGAACCGATTGGATCAGTAAATTAGTAAACCAGTGACTAGAGCGGTTTAATAATCGGTCTGGTTTTCAAAACCTTAAATTGGTGTGCACGACTGCGCGTCTCCTTGTGAGTCACAAAATTTCTACTTCCCCTGAGACTGAGACAGACAGAAAATGGCGAGGGGAAGCGAAAGTGTGGGTGAGGGCGGTACCGAAAGAGATGAGCGAAGCACTGAGGCGCACGGTAGCCAGCCTGGAGAATCTGGAAGCAGAGCTGCCGAATATTCTGTCTCTCTCAAACCCTTTCATCCTCTCTAAGGGGACTAATCCAGATTATCATCCCCTCAAATCTGAACTTGTAAGTTCCATTTCTCGCTTAACGTTTCCTTGTAGATAGCAAATGTGAGTCGAATTATTCCCTTTATGTGACTATTTTAACCAATCGAAAACTACAGAAATCAAAATCACTCGCAAGGCCAAAGTATGTTAGTTAATTGTTAATGTTGTTGCTTTTGTCTCCAACTCTCACAGGACAGGTTAAAAGTTTACCAACGCAAACTGGAACCTTTTGGGGATGTAGGTCAAGGTACTGCACAATTTTAATTCTTTCTTGAGTTCAAGTTTACATTAGCATGGTTGTGCTATGTGTTTCAGTTATTTGATCTTAGAATTAATATTAGTTGATTTGGGTTTTTGTTTGCGAAGCTCTACCACTGCCTTCTTCTTCTTGGATGATCAGGCTTCTGTTGACCACTCTTTACGTGACCTCACTTCAGGTAAGTTATTATAAGTTATCAAACTCTGAACTTCAATGCATGAAAGTGTAAGCCTAGAGGCACATTTGTGCGGTGCATTTTTTATGTACTTGGGACTCATCACCTCATCATCATAGGATGATACAGTGTGTGGCCAGTTAAAATGGGGATCACAGTCCATCTTATGATCCGATGTGTTGAGGTAATGAATCTGAAGTGAGTAGTGGGAGCCACATTTTATGTATGATGATACCATGATGAGTTTCAAGTGAATATACAAAAATGAGTTATTTTATCGCTACTTTTTTTAGAAAATTAATCCCACTGGGATTAATTATTTAATTTGAGGCAAATTGAATACAAAGTAAAATATTGAATACTTCAAAGTGAATTTGCTTAAGTTGGGGTTTGATGACACAAGCTTACAATTACTAGAACTGAATGGAATATTACTCAAATGGTTGGATGTATTTCATTTTGAATAGAGATGGTTATTTTATGCAGTACAAAGAAAAGAAATGGCTAACATGAGCATTGGGGAGGTACCAATGATGAGCAACTATCAGGAGCAGGCTGGTCAGAAGAGAAAGCATCCATCTTCTGAAGAACACCCTGTTCAAGTTTGTTCTGAGGTGCACGTGAAGAAAGAACCACTTGAGGTTTTTGGTCATAACAATGGAAAAACTGAGGAACCAATAGTAATTGACATTTCAGATGATGACGAGTGATGATCATTTTGAGCTGCTTGTGCAGTTGTGCTGCCCTTATTTTTCAGAATCTGGGTAAGAGTTTCATTTGGTGTTGTAAGTTACTTTACGAATTTGATGATGTCTTTCAAACTGTATTTTGGTACAATAACTGCATGGTGATCCTGTAGGGTATTAAGAATTTATTCTGGTCTGAAAACATCTTTTATTACTATCATTATTTAGTAGTTCATGTCCAAGATTTGTCCAAGATTACTTTACTGAAGAGTTAATCAAAACTTAATTTGTTCATATACTGAATCTGATAAACCATAACTGTGACAAACAAAATATTTGAATTTATAACTGAAAAAAGTTAAGGATTTATAACTGCTTTCTTTGATTCTAAATCAATCCAGTTGACTTACTCATTTCCAGAACTAATATTCATCTTATGCTCAAATTGAAGAATCTCAACTCAGAACTGAAGTATGCGGATTCTGGAGAAGTTTCTAGTTATATCCAATCAAGAATTGCTCTAGCCTGCAATAGACAACTCTAGCCTTGCTAACTTCGTAACTTGTATAAATGTTTAAGCTTTGTTGATTTGGTGTGATTGGTAAAATTACATTAACCTCCTCTGAGCCTCTGATGTTAAGGGACATTACACATACGTCTTTATTTCTAAAAGTCTTTACAGAACTCTTCTAAGATTTAAGTTATATCTGACATCTGGTAACTATATTTTTCTAAAATGGACACTGACCTCTCACTGGATCTGGGGTTGTCATTGTCAACATATAATTCATGGGGTGCTATGTGTAATTTCACCTAAAATTCAAGGGAGGTTGGTGTACTTTATCATATTTATAACTTGTTATCTTTGAAAGCTTAGCGTATGCTTGGTGTTAAGGTTTGATTATACAATGTATAATTATTCATTTATTTGTCATGTTAAATTATTATATTCTCAAAAGATTTCACTTAGGGTGGTTTGGTAAACCTTCTATTTTTCAAAAGTAATGGCTTTTGTAGCAGTTATATTTGCTAAATCGAATAAAAGAGCCTTTAAATAAGTATAAACTACAACAATTGTGTTTTGGTAAAATTTGTTTTGTAAAATTTAAAATGACTTTAATAGACGTAAATATAAATATAATAACAAAAGAATAAATCTAAACACTTGTTAATATATAAGGTTATTAAAAAAAAACAGTTAGTTTTGAAAAGTATCTTTATAAGAAGTTTTCAAAAGCTAAAAGCACACATACATTATATTTTTTATTTATCAACACAAAGTGAAGTGTTTATATTTTTAAAAATTTCCGACACTTCAACACTTCTCTACTAAACTTTATCTAACCCACCCGTAGTTTTGTGACTGGCTTACTGTAATTGAAGATTTATGAGAAAATTAAATTCTTATTTCATCTTTGAATTTTCCCATATGCTTTTTTACACTTTGATTTCGTTTTGCAGTTGTTAATCGAAAACCATTAGTTTCGAAAGAGAGGTTGGATTCGAGCTTTAGTTAGCATGAGAGGCCCACATGGAGGAGGATTATGACAGGGAATATAGAGCAAGAGTCAGACTGTCACGGTTAATCAATAAGCTGTTCGATGTGCTTAATTGAAGAATCCAAGTTTCGAAAGTTACTTCTGGCCGTTACCCATGTTAAGCAGAAAGAGCGAAAACGGTTGGTTACTTGTAAATTAATGGACGTGGATGTTACATTTTAACACGATTGGTTGAAGATTTTTATAAATAAGAGACAGATCGAAGGAACAAAGGTTAAAACTTTATCTCAGAAAATACTCAAGTACATTCATATCTCAGCAACTTTTTGAATCTGCATTCGAGTTTTTTTGTAGAGTTTCTTCCACTGTTTTTACCTTTTTATTTACATTTTCTGCAAACTTTACTTTTTTTTTTTGTAAATTTATCTTTCAAACAACATTTAATTTCCTTGTCTAGTTTTACATTTATTTTTATTTTCCATTTCAAAAGTCCTTTGATCTAATCGATGGCAATTTATTGTTTTATTTAAAATTCCATGCAATTCATTTCAAATTCAATCAATTTATTTTCAAAGTCTTTTTCATTTATTTTCCAAATTTCCTTAAGTTTCTGTTCAATCGAAAGGTTTTTGATGCACGGTAAGAAAACTGGTATTTGCAAAGAGGAGTAGATTTCGCTCTCAAACCATTAGATATCGAACCACCCTCGATTTGCTAAAAATCGGCAAAACAGCAGTATAACTGAATAAAAAATGGAGCTGCCTTGAAGAGAGAGAATTTTGTGTCAAATATTTTTAACGTATCGGTACGTATAAATTTATTATCGTACAACAAACAAACACCTTAAATTTATATATATGCCGTTTATGTTTAAATTATATATATTTATTCAACTATTTGTACGGTAGTAAAGAGTAAATTTAGTTGATTTTTTTCATGTTCAAAAGAGTTGTATTTATGATGGATGTGTAACAAGTTGGATTGATTTTATGGTGATTAG
>NC_029786.2:10117416-10153605 GCF_000816755.2 Arachis ipaensis
AGTTTGAAGTTTAAATTTAATGAATAAATAAATTTAAAAATTTTCTCACAACAACCATATCATTTTAGTATTTTTAGTTATTTAAAGTTTTGTTTCTATTTGAATAAACAATTCAATTGTTATTAAATTTTGTTTAATTTTTTTATTTAATTAAATACATTTTATCTTTTTGTATTTTTGTCCAATTGCTATAGTTTTATTTAGTGAATTATCAATTATTTTTGTTGCCTAATTTCTTATCTTAATTTACATTTAACTATAAGTATATTTTCGGTCACATATTAATATTATTATCCGTAAAAACTTTTAAACATTTTATTTAACTAAAGCACAATAAATATATTAAAAATTAAATCTGACATCTTTTTCAAACTTTTTTATTTAGTAATTTTAATATTATTTTTTTGGAGTATATAAAAGCTAAACTAGTTAAATATAAGAGAAAAGAAAAAATGAGTTATTGACTTTTTCTCGACAAATATTTAAATTTTTAACGATTTAAAATTTTTTTAAAATTTGGACATATTGATCTCTCTTTTACATGGGTCTGGCAGACCTAACAAAAAAATTAAATATATATAACACTTTACCACACAAAACTTTACACCTAGGATGTAAAACAGAAGTGACGAGGTATTACGACCTCTAAAATAAAATGTGTACATAAAATAGCAGAAGGATTATAATATGCTAGGAGTATTGAAGAATGGAGGGAATAAAAATTGCGAAATAAAAAGCGCAACGCTCTGCAAATGGAATAACTTGCGTGTGAAGAAAACTATAACTATCAAACATAAGATTATAAAAGTAGAAATAGAGCGCCAAAGATACAAAATAACAAGCTCCTAACTCAGCCCGCGAAATCAAGACTGGTCGAAGAATATTTATACCCAAAACCCAAATGTACATAAACAAAATCCTGTCTCTCTATAAACCTCTAAGAGGATCAAAAGAACAAATTAAGCGGAGAGAGAAAGAGAGCTAAATATATACATATGCATCATTATACAACAAAATAACCCAGTAACTACCTCGCCTCAGGGGTCCAGATGCCTAACGAGATGTCTCTCAACCTGTATCTGAAAAACAACAACATAGTATGGAATGAGAACCGGAGGTTCTCAGTATGATAAAGGTGCCACACACATAATATATAAGGTAGCGTTTGTTTTTGGAGACAGTACACAAAGACATGGACATTAAATAATTAAAACGTGTTTGGTAGCAGAGACATAGACAGTGGACATATTGTCTCTGGAATAGTTTTTTTAATTTTTGTATCCACTCTTTTATGAGGGACAATGATGGACACGGGAATTAACAAAGTGGACACAGATTTTTTAATGAAAATTCTTTCCCATTTTATCCCTACATATTATTATTATTCCATTGTTGCCCTTTTTAAATCATATCATAAGCCCTAATTTTATGTGTTGTGGAGCAGCCTTCTCCTCCCAGGTAATCTTCCCCATGCTCTCTATTTCGTCTCTCCTTCTTCCTTCTCGTTTTTGGATTCTTTTTTCGTCTCACTTCCCAGGTCTAGCTCTCTGTCTCTTCTCTTTCTCTTCTTGCTCTCTGTCCCTTTCTTCTTCTCCTTATTTCTCTTCTTTTTTCGGTGTTCTGTGGTTTAGTACTTCATCTTATTCTTCTTTTTTTTTCTTTGTTTCTTTTTCTTCTTCTTTACTGCGTGCTTCTCCTCTTCATTTTTTTGCTCAACTAATTTAACTACAACATTTCAGAAGCAAATTATTTATTAGAGTTTGTAACAACTTTTGAAATTCACGTGTTCTTCTCTTTCTCAGTCACGCAGGTATATAACTCTGCCTTTCCTTTTTGCTTCTTATTTTCGTTTGCATTTTTTTACTTTAAATTATTGGGTTCTTCTGGCTTCTTTTATTTTTATTTGTTTATATTGTTTGTGATTTGAAAATGTAAAAATTAAATATGAACATGAGAAATTGTCTTTCTGGTGTCAAAATTGTTAATTTATACAATCCTACTGTGAATGAATGATTGAACATATATATTTTGTTCAGAATGGAATAAGAAAAGGAAAAAAATATATTGAAGTCTTCTTATTTATTTGAATGCAAAAATAAAATAATTAATTTTAGTTATGTTGTTATTTTTATTCTTATTGATTATTTTTAGTATTTATGTTATTTTATAATAAATTATGATTTATATTTTTTATCTGTTGTTAGGGAAGAATGGAACCATTGGACCAATCTGAACAATTTAGACGATTTCCTTTTTTTTTTTATTTTATGATTCAGATTGAACTTGAGACAGCCACAATATTAGTTTTGATGTTAGCATTTTTTTATTTGAAAAATAGGAGAAGGAGACATTTGTTGATTAGGAATAGAGAAATTAATACTAATCCCTTGAGACGAAATGTGTTAAGCCGCATCATAGGAGGAGGCGATAGGAATTGTATTTGGGAATTAAGGATGAGCGTAGATGCATTAGGAAGATTATGTGAGTTACTTAAAGTTCAGGGTGGATTAAGCGATGAATGTCATATAAATATACCTGAGCAAGTGATTATATTTTTAATAATTTTAGCTCATCATAAAAAGAATCGCACACTCCAAGTTAGATTTTATAGGTCAGGAGAAACAATAAGTAAGTATTTTAATAAAGTTTTGTCGTCGGTATTACGTGTCCAAAGCCTGTTGTTTGCAAAGCCTGTTCCTGTTTCGGATGACTGCATAGATCCCCGATGGAAGTGGTTCAAGGTACGTCTAATGAAGAAATGCGGTTGTGGTTTTGTATTATATATGGTTTGGTATAGAGATAGTTTTGAACCTTCAATTTCTTTGCTTTAGAATTGTCTAGGAGCATTAGATGGAACATATATAGATGTGACTGTCTCTGAAGAAGATAAATCAAGATACAGAACAAGAAAAGGTAAAATATCAACCAACGTCCTAGGCGTATGCAATCAAGATATGAATTTTGTGTACGTACTTAGTGGATGGGAAGGATCCGCATCGGATTCAAGAGTCCTTAGAGACGCAATTTCACGTCGTAATAACCTCAAGATACCAATTAGTATGTAATAGTTAAATTTTAGGTAACAAAAACACTTCAAAATTTTTAATTCATACAATTTTCTTAATCCTCATAACGTGTCTCTTTTAATTTATAGGGAATTATTATTTAGTGGATGCTGGTTATACTAATTGCAAGGGGTTTCTAGTATCATATAGGCATACTCGATACCACGTACAAGAATGGGCCTATGATAGAAATGCGCCTAGAAACTTTCGAGAATATTTTAACAAGAAGCACTCTTCAGCTAGGAACATTATTGAGCGTTGTTTTGGTTTATTGAAGAAGAGATGGGCAATTTTGAGGAGTCCTTGTTTCTACCAAATCAAGACACAAAATAGAATAATTATTGCTTGTTGTTTATTACAAAATTTTATTCGGCTTAATATGGACTCCGATCCTGAGGAGGACATGTCACTTGAGAATGAGCAAGTGCTTATTGGAGAGGAGCATGGTGATAACCAAGATGGCGACGATGAAATTATTGACAGTGTAGAGGGCAGCAATGAATGGACTGTTTGGCGAGACAACTTAGCACATGAAATGTACAATGAGTGGATGCATAGCCAAATTAATTAGTTGGTTTATTTCTTGTATGTGTATTTTATTTGAATTATTATGATAGTTTGTTGTGTTGGATTTTGTATTGTATTGATACATTATAAAAATAATCTCATGATATGCTTATGATATGCTTTTGTGATGTATTGATACATTATATGTGTATTTTATTTGAATTATTATGTGTATTTTATTTAAATATATTGTAATGATACATTATAAAGATAATGTCATGATATCCTTAGGATGTTCAATTGAATTTTGATTCAGTTAATATAAATTGTAGGGACAAAAGGACAGACATGTTTGGACTGATGAAGAAACAGAGGTATTTGTTGGTTTTATGGAGGAGCTTGTCATTGAAGGAAGAATAGCTGATGCAGGTCAATTTAGGCTCGGATCTTTTGAGAAACTTGCTGCAAAAATGAATGAGAGGTTTCCAGGTGGTGGTTTTCAAATAACTCATTGCAAAAACAAGGTTAAGACGTTGAAAGAGAAATATCAATTTGCTGCTAACATGGCAGCCTGTAGCGGTTTTGGATGGGATGATGTAAAGCAATGTGTGGTTGTGGACAACAAAGAGATCCTAACTGCTTATATAAAGGTTGGTTTACAAGTTTGATTTTGTTGAATTAATTTTACTTTACTTGATAGTCAGTCCTTCTTTGTTGATCTTTTATTTTTTATTTTTTCTAGAAACAAGGAGTAAGGTTGTATACTTCAGGAAAGCCTTTTCCCCTTTATACGCGCTTAGAAAAAATATTTTGTAAGGAAAGAGCAAATAGGGATGCTGCTGTATGCGGCAATGACGCTGAAGAAGAAGTGCAAATGAATGGATATGAAGAAATGGACAAAGAAGATACGGATATCTTTAACTCAAACCATGATTACAGTGAATCTTTACTCCAACAATCAAAATCTGTGGCTTCATCTTCTGGGAAGAAACAAGGAAAGAAGCCTTCCTCATTTAAAGCGGCAAAGGATACCAAGATGATGAAAGAGTTAACTGACACATTGAAATATGTGTTCGATCAATAGGGAAAGCGTTTGGATGCTTTTGCCCAAGCTATGGTAAACACTCGTGAGGAAAAAAAGGCTGGTGATATACTTAGCGAACTTGAATTCACTGATGATGAAGTTATTTCTATTGCACTCAAGTTCTCCACAAATCCTCAACTAGAAAAAATGTTTTGGTCATTGGAAAATAGTCAGAAAGTCGGATTTATTAGAGCTATATTGCATACTTAGAATTAGAGTTAATCTCTTTTAGAGTTATCATTTCATTTTGTGCAGATTTAGGTTCAAACATGCATAATTTTGTTGATGTTAGTGCATAATTAGTTTTAAGTATTGGTTTTATTATGTTACTGCAGAAACTTGTTCAAAATGGGTGCTTAATTAATTTTATGTTTTTTTTCTTCAATTTGTAAATGTTTCTTTTGTTTATGTTCAATTAGAATTTTTAGTCTATTGTGCAAAATATAACTTTATTTATGTTAAGCATGTGCAAAAGTACTCACTAGAAATGATGAAATGACAAATGTTACGATGGATAACCGGAGATTATTGGGCTGGACTCGCTGGGTTGGCCCAATCGTCTATGGAAGGAAGCCTTCGAGCGGATTCGCGTCTTTAGGGCCTCCGTCCGACTTGTGAATACGAGTGAATGGGGGTGGTACCTGCAAAGACACTCCGATGCCTAAGTCAGCAAGGGCGTGAGCAGGTCTAGAGAGTATTGGGACTTAGAGATACCTGAGGAGTGTCAGTGTATTTATAGCGGTGAGCCAATAACCACCGTTGAAGTAGTTCCACCTTTTAAGGTGGATAACTGTCCCTTTATCTTAGGAAAGTTGGGATATGGCTCCTGGAAGTTGGTTGAGAGATCTTAGGGGCAGTTACTCATTTGAGTGAGTGTTTATCTGCCAGCTAATCTTCGTTCCCGACTTCTTTAGAGCAAGTCGTAGTGAGAACCGACTTCTTTAGGGGAAGGTCGGTGTGGGGTGAGGCTCAATCCTTTGGACTGGGTCTTTTCGTTTGGATCTGGGCCTTAGTGTTGGGCCAGTGTATGAACAACAATAATAAAGTCACATGAGGAGAGTAGCACACAGAAATATCTAGCTCTCTCATGTACCAATAAATAAAATATAAATTGCTACTGTCTTGATCGAATATTAAACAACAGAAAAGAAATTAAAAAAGCAAAAGGGTTTGATATTGGAGTAGTTGTCATCATCAAACTTGAACTGCAACTCTTCCATTTGAAGTAGCAGAGAGTTGAACCGCAGCTTCTGGTTTTGTGCCAAAGGCACTCTCATCATTGTTCTTGTCTCCCTTGCAGGAGTAGTAGCAAGCATATAATATCAGTTGAACAAGTCCAGACACTACTATAGTTGTGAAATTAGCTTGTTAGCATTTAGATTATTCAAACAAGGCATTAACAAACACACCTTCAGTCCACTATACCACATATTTCTACCATAGTTAAAACTTGATGTCTTAGTCAGCATATTAACAAGATTATGGTCCATACATTAGATTGCCTTGGCTAAATATTGAATAAATGACCATTTGTACCCATCAGAGATGAAAACACTGACATTTGTACCCATGATAGCTCGAAACTAACCTTGTACCCATGAGAGATGCTGTCCGTGTGACAAAAGTGCCCCGCCTTAGATTTGAGCTTGGTTCGTGCCTTTCCGAACCTACGTGGCACTCCCAAACCCTCCCCCCAATCTGAGCCAACCATTCACCATCATCATCTTCATCTTCTTCACCATCACCATTACCATAACCTCCATAACCTCCATCACCATCACCTCAGCACCGCCACAGCCACCTCCCTTCACCACAACCTCCGGCGACAACCCACACCGCCGCGCCCCTTTCTCTTCTTCTTCCCCTCTTCTCACCTCCGCTGAGCCTAGAGACCACAGCGCCAGCTCCTCCTCTCCACCAAAACAACAAAATTTTCAAACACCAGCATGAATCAAAACACACCTAAATCCACTAACATGCATTTCTAACTAACCAAATTAAGCAAAATGAACTAAAAGCAATACAATGAAAGAAACAGAACTCAGAAAAAAACGCAGGGGATGGAAAATTATTCTTCTGCAATTGTTCCACACAGCCTCCAAAATCAGAACTCCATGGAGCTCAAACTCCACTCATCAATGGCGTCACTGGGACCCGTTCCCTGCAAATTAAACACCGTCATCTCATCCCATTCCAAATTCCCACACTTCTCTCCTCCGAAGCCCTCTAATTGCTCTCTCCCTTCCACTCCTCTATGCTCCTACGCCGTTCCCGATTCCAATAACCCTACCACCAACAGCAACAAGGTCCAACCCCGCCGTAAAAACGCCACCCCACTGGTTATTTCGCTCAAAAGACCCAAACTTCACGGAAGGAGAATCTTCCTAGAGAACCAAAACCCAAACTTGATAATACTCATAATAGGGTCGACCAGAACCGCCAAAACGCGATGTTTGATGCAACCACCCTGAACGTTAATTTGATTGAGTTGTGCGAAGAGGGTAAGCTTGCTGAAGCTTTAGAACTCATGGGTCAAGGTTCAGTTGCTGATTATGGTATTTTTCTCGCCACGTTGAATTTGTGCGAGGGTACGAGGTCGCTTGAGTATGGGAAAAGGGTTCATGAGTTCTTGAGAAGATCGAGGTTTCGAGGGGAGGTTGAATTGAACAATAGGTTGATTGGAATGTATGGGAAATGTGGTAACATGAATATTGCACGCAAGGTGTTTGATCGAATGCCAGAGAGAAACATGAGTTCTTGGCACTTGATGATCATTGGATACACTGAAAATGGCGCTGTGGTTGATGCTTTGTTGGTTTTTCAGGAGATGAAGGAGGCAGGGATAAAGAAGAGAAGCGGTGTAGGTTGTCGCCGGAGGTTGTGGTGAAGGGAGGTGGCTGTGGCGGTGCTGAGGTGATGGTGATGGAGGTTATGGAGGTTATGGTGATGGTGATGGTGATGGTGAAGAAGATGAAGATGAAGATGATGATGATGAATGGTTGGCTCAGATTGGGGGGAGGGTTTGGGAGTGCCACGTAGGTTCGGAAAGGCACGAACCAAGCTCAGATCCAAGGCGGGGCACTTTTGTCACACGGACAGCATCTCTCATGGGTACAAGGTTAGTTTCGAGCTATCATGGGTACAAATGTCAGCGTTTTTATCTCTCATGGGTACAAATGATTATTTATTCGCTAAATATTTTATCAGGTGTAGAAATTATTCAGCAAGAGACAGCACTAAAATATCAAGGAAAGCAATAGCCCAAATATACTAATCAATTCAAATGAACAAAATTAAATATTTCAGTGGCATTTTTGTGCATAGAGAAGAACAAGCGATATGTGCAATAAAAAAATCATTTAAAAGCTACCTTTACTACAACTATATGTATAGCACATGCCAGAACCCCTGTCACCAGCACGAACATCAACCTCCAGAACTCTTCCAACAGGTCCAGCAGCAGCACTACAACCAGCACCAAGGGAAAAATGCATTCGACTGCAAAATGCCTTCACAGATTTTATATCATGAAGAATAACTATAAAATCCATAAGTTCGCCACCAATATGGGAATACAAGATCAACACACAAATCTAAGCCATGCCAAGATTTTTAATACCTATACTAACTCGATCTTCTAAGGGTAATATTCAGTTAATGCAATAGAGTTGTGTAAAGATAAAGTCACAAAAAATATTATGTCAATTAAGATTAAATAGTAAAGGAAAATTAAACACAGATGTATTTTGAAATAGGTCCACGTCCATTTCTTCTACTCTTTATCCGGTTTTCACAATTAACTCATAATAGTATGCATAAACATATTGGTGAAATAATACTACACAAGAACTAAACATGCATATATTCTCCTTATCTGAGCATCCCATCCTAAGCCCAGGGAGAGTACAGCTGATGGCGCAGACCATGATCCATCGACTCTTCGAGCAACAACCAAACCAGTACCAATTTTGTAAGAGAGAAGTGCACCAGCTTTGGCAACAGTTAAGATCGCTAGGCCTTTGGCATATTTTAGTAGCAAGCATATAATGTCAAGATCCACACCCACTTCACCGTCATGATCAGACCCTTCTTTTTCACCTTCCAACTCTCCTTCACTCTCCTCTTTGTCTTCCTTATCCTCTGATTCATCATTACCATCAGATTCAGACACTTCATTTGCTCTCATTTTATCTTTATCATTCTTATGCACCCTTTTATGTGGTGCCACCCATTTGTCATGTTCTTGATGTACGGTGGCAGAACTATTACCCTTCTTTTCATCCTCCCCCGACACATCCTTCTCCTTAGGGGTGGCAACACTACCCGAACCCGCGGGTACTCACCCCGTTGACAAATGAATTTTTGCCGGTATAGAAATTATCAAATTGTTTGAACCCCTTTAGAAGAAGTAGAAGAGGAGGAAGAAGGTTCTATAATGTCTTCAAAGCTTTCCCTTTGTGTGGTAATAGACGAAGACGAATTCGAGAACACCCCCCACACAAAGATGAAGCACAAACCTAACATTGTCACAGCTGTTATCTTCACCCATAACCGATATGGGCGTTTCACTTTGCTAACCAACTTTGCAATGGCCATAAATCACTCACTCTAAATTCACAACGATCCCAAAATCTACTAGAATTCAACTAAACTTGCACGAATGGAATTGAATCAGACCGAGTCAAGCCACTATATCTAAAATCACAAATCCACATCCACTACACTCTAGCTAATTTAATTGGGGCAAAATCAGCTAACAATGAAGTAAATTTCTCAGTTCTCACACACCCTTAATCTAAAAATCTGAAGTTCAGCCCAAGCTAGCTTTATTCATCTACATCTAAGTAAAAGATTAAGAAAATGTTGAGAACAAACATAGCATTATTCACTCACAACCTAATAGGCACCAAGCTAGATTTATCACATATGAATCTAATAGACACTTTATAGTGAAATTTTTAATGAAATTCTCAAATCTGAGAAGGCACCGTACCTGAAGAACGTGAGGATAGTTAAGGTGTTACTGTTGATAGGAGAAGTGTCAGTTTCAAAGTGACTCAAGAAGAAAAGAATAGAAATAAATGAGATTTTGGCAAAAATAGAAAATGGGTGTTTGAGTTATTGGAGGTGGAAATCAAGAAGAGATTAAAAAGATGATTTTTTTTCCTTCCTTTTTTTGTGCTATTATCAGTTTGAGATTCGATTGAGGAATGAAGAGAAGTACAGAGACAACTACTATTCATTTCCTGAGAGATCAAGCACAGATAAATTAGACAACATTTCCAAACCTGAAGGCATTCAACCAGTTAAGCTATTCCCAGAAAGTAACGCAGACTTCAACAAAATCAAACCACCAATTGACTCAGGAATAGAGCCAGTTATTGAGCAAGAACTTAAATCAAGCACCTAGAGTGCACCAAGGTAGTTGTTATTGCTTTTGTCACTAAACCACTCAGGAATAGAACCATTAAGCACAAAACCTGAAGCATTGAAGGAAGCTAAACGGGTAAAATTGGCAAGTGGATCAACAGAGAAACTTGGGTGAAGACTAGCTTTATGTGTTCTTCTGAAATCGGAAATGTTGATTCCGATAACTGAACCCTTTTGGCAATGAATCCCGGTCCAGTTCCGGCACGGTTTGGTTTTTCTTGGCCAGTTTTTTGCTCTTATACCCAATGAAGATCGAAGTTGAAGCAACGAAAACCATTCGGTTCTTGAACTCGAGAGGGTTAGGGAGGGCAAGGATTAGAGATACAGGGAAGGAGGGGAGGGATGTCTATTTTAGTCATTTTACCTAATAATTTAGTCTTGTCCATGTGTATCCAATTATAATACTAGACATTACATTAGTGTCTTCTCCATCATATCCAAACACAATACACAAACAATAATTTTTAATGTTCTGTTTTGTTCTGTCTTTGTCTCGGTGTCATGTTCTATTCTGTCTCTGAAAACAAACGCATCCTAAGGTCCTGTGAATGCCAGAGGCAATCCTAAAACGCCGACACTCAGATTATAGAGCTTAAAGTATTAAACAGAAGCCATAAAAAGGTGGTTTTCTAAGAGTATCTAAACCTGACTTAACTTAACCTTAAATCTAAATCTCATACTGCCATTCTTCCATACCTCTATCTTCATCAGTATTTCACAGACAGTTAAACAGATAAAAGCAAGCACAAGTAGGTTACAAATACAGCAGGTAGCAGTTATACATTAAACATGGCAAAAACACTTAGGCACACCCAGTTAATGCACAAGCAAGTAATTCAAGTAATATGCAGATGATGCATGCCTGTCCTATGGCTGATGGGGCTCATCTGTCGGTTATCCAGCCAACCCGACAAGTTTGAAAACCTTAGACTATCCCTCGACGTGCATCTCTAAAAGTCTATGCATAGTTTTTTCTCAAATAATCAATATTACTCAATGGGGGTTAATATTCTCGGAAATTTATAGTGCTCGGTCACCCTTACGTCGTAGGGTCAACAGAATATTGAGTTTTCAACCTGGTACACGTGGTGACAAGCCACGGTACTTTATCCAGGAAATCTCGTATCTCAGATCATTCAAATTCATAAGCCATATAAATAATTCAATTATAATTCATCAACATCCACATCATTCTCAATCGCATCTCATTCATCATCATACATCAATCATACTCAATTATTATCCTTCATTATCACACCTCCCATTCTATTCATCAATAGTTCCAATTCAAAACATAATTCATTCTTTTCTAAATGAATCAAACTTAAAACATACTCATTTTCTTAATAACTCAAAATCAAACCATATAACCTTTGAATCTAAATCTTTTTAAATAATCATCTAAACAAAATCTTTAATTTTTATAAAATTTTGGCAGCAGCACCTCTCTAAAACTACATTCTTTTCAATTCAACATACCCTTCCTCATCATTATAACAATCACCACAATAAATCTATTTCAGATCAACAATTATACTCATATAATATTCAAATCCACCAACCAAAATTCAACCATAAATTATAGTTCACAAATCCTAGACTTTTAACACAAAATACCCTCTCTCATTATCACAACAACCTCCACAATAGTTATACCTCAAATCAATAATTCACCAAATCACCAATTAATCAACAAGCAACAAACCAACCATGTTCATCAATAAGATACTAAGTATCAAATATACACATGCAATTCAACTTATCCTATGGTCATCTAGCCTAAGTTTTCACAGAACATTATATATTAAATGCAAGAAACCTAAACCATACCTTGGCCGATTTTCAAGTATTACCCAAGACAATTTTATTAAAAAGAACACAGCCCTCAAAACCTCAACTAAGCAGCTTCCTCCAAGTTCCGGTAATCACAATTTCAAGCTCCAATTATTTATTTTCTCAACAAAATACACATTTATAACACATATATATCCAATTTAATACTCAAAGTTCAAATTCAATGAATTTAAAATAGAATTATCGTATCCTCACCTTACCCAAGTTTCACATAAGTAAGAGTAAACGTTTCCCTCAAGCTAATTGGATCTTAAAACATCAAAGAATAAAGAAATTTAATATTTCTACCAAATTTTCCAAAAATTGGGGATGAAGAGACTGAGCTGAAATAGTAAGTTACCTATGAAATTGTTCTGGTAGAAACGTAGAGCTCGATGCGGTAAACGCGTGGCTATAAATGGTGCGACGATCGGAACTCGGACGGAGAAGTTATGGGATTTTAAAATCACCGTAAGGGTTGGAAGTGGCTTTCATTCTTCCCCTCCCTTTGCTTGCTGCAATGTAACTAATGGAGGAAACGGAAAAAGTGGGTTCACTTAATGTCCTATTGGGCTGGTTTAGGCCTACGGCCCGGTTCGGATCGGTTCGACTCGTAATTGGACCGATTTTTTTAAAATTAGTGTCAAAATTCTCGTTTTGACGAGCTCTATCCTAATTTAATATAATATTCGCATTTCTAATTTTCTTTATTAAAAATTAATTTATCGACTAATTATTTACTAATTTAACGGGGTTTACATAATGTCTTTTGTTGTATTAATTTGGTTGATATACATATGTACACGTGAGAAAATTTTTAAAATAAGACAAATTAAACTTGGGATCTATATATCCAGATTTTAAAAAGATAAAAAATTTAAACATATTTTTAAATTGTTAAAAATTTAAATATTCGTAAACCAAAATATCAAGAACCTATTTATCATTTTCTCTAAATATAATGGATAAATTTCAACCCTATGGTGATATTTTGAGTTAATACTCAAATTGGCCCCTGAAATTTGACCCCCGACTCAATTTAGCCCTCAATGTTTCAATTGTACCCTGAAATTTTGACCCGCGCCTCAAATTGGCCCTTCCGGCATTTTCCGTCACCGGAGAGCTGACCTGACAATTTTAAATGACACCTGGCAGTCTCAAAACGACGCCATTTTACTGTTGGCGCCGAAATCCTTAGAAATGATGTCGTTGACATGAGAAAAGGGGTTAAATAAACTCCAAACATTAACCACTTCAAAAGTGAAATCCAATCGACCTTTTCTCTTCCTTCTCTTCCCGTCGTATACGTTCCCGTCAGAGAAGCACCATGGGTATTGCAGTAATGGAGGTTTGAACCTTTTCTTACTTGTTTCGCGCTCCCTATTGTGAAGATTAATTACCTGGGAGTCATCTTTTGGAAAACAGGTTAGTAACAAAAATGCTGCTCTCAACTACCATGCTCTGTTTTTCTCAAAATATTGGTTGTGAGTTGTTTTTCATTTTTTTCAGTCTACTTCATCAGTGAAACTTTGGGAGAATGTGGTTGATTATGGTTGTTGATGATGATAGAGTTTTTGTTTGTTAGGGTTTAATTTTTTTGCATGTGTGTGACTATGATCAACTGAATCATTCAGTTCTTTGTCCGTTTGAGCAGTCTTTAATTCTTCATATTCCATTTTAAAATAACAATTTTACTCCTTCATGTCCCATTTTAATTTAATTGTTGACTGGGTAATTTCTTGTAAAAATAAAGTATTTTTTGTGCTGAACATTGTCTGCATCAATGACCACAATGAGTGTTTTATTATACATCTGAAATTAAGTGATAATCATGAACTGAACTTTTTGATTTTCCTTAGACATTGACATTACTACTATGGCTTGGAGGTGTCGTAGATGATCATATTCAAGATTTCAGTACATTTATATATTAAAATGGTATCCTTGAATTTCCGTTCCTCGACTAATGAATACACCTGACAATTTTACTTTCATGTGTTTCCTTGTTCCTTCTTGTACTATTATTTACAAGAGTACTAATATAGTGGAAAGGGAGTACTGCATTATGTAATGATCATAACAAGAATATAATTTTGATAAAAAAATCCTACTTTTATACATGAACTTTAAGAGTGTAATTACTAGTTAGAATCTTTGAGGGAAGGAATAACTTAATGATTAAAGTGGAGTCTATTTTATTTCTCAAGAACCCTTCTCTTAAATTTTCTGCATGAGTATTTTAACATGGCACTTGTTAAAAAGCAAAAAAAAAACATCTTTTTAAATGCTTAATATTTTCAATAATGCATGTGATAGTTTACTTTTTCGTACTTCCTTAATAAGTTTTTACGAGATTCATTACAAATTACTTGTTCTTGTTAAGATGTGAACATTATATTGTTCCATGCATAATTATTGTGCAGATTATTACATTAAGTGGTACAGCAAATAAGCTGTTAAATAGAAAATGAAATGGATTTTTTTTGCTTCTGATGTCTGAATTACTCTGCCATTAATTATCCTTGTAAAAAGCATAATCCTTTATGTTTAGGTATTTCAGATACTTGTGACGGTTAGTTATGTAATTGATTGTGTGAAGATTTTAACTTCTTTGTTCTACTTTGGCAATCAGTTGTGAAAAATCTTTGCCCTTTTATTCTCTTTTCTTTTTTTTTTAGATAGGACAATGAATTTCTCTTATTTGCTTTTCCACTTGAAGATTGAAAATAATGCTTATTAATTTTAACAATAATTAAAACGCAGATAAAGCTGGTATGTTTTGTTGAAGGTTTCCCTGTTTATTATTATTATTATTATTATTATTATTATTATTATTATTATTATTATTATTATTATTATTATTATTATTATTATTAATTCATTCTGGCCATTCATAAAGTAAAAGGGATTGTACTTGTTTCATTATATTCTGTGAAGTATTGGCAATGTTGGGTAGTGTTGTATGGCATAATAGTTTGATACTTGAGCCAGAGTTGAATTTACTTTGATTAGCAAAGTTGTAATTGTATCCAAATATTGTTGATTTTACTTACTTTATTTTTTCATGTTTCATGATTAAGGATTGCATGAGACAGATTGAAATTAAACCAAATACCTTTAACAAAATATTCATGTTTTTTAATGGTAGCCAAAACACTTTCAATTAAGTTGTTTAATATATTAGAACTAAGCCCCAACTGAATTATCTGTAATCTGAATTACTATTTTCAATTTATTGAAGTTAGTGTTGTTTTTAACCATTGTATCTCCTGAATCTTATTTATAGATGGATGAAGGTATAACGATTGTGTATCATCATAGAGGCAATTTTGTCACTAAACCAAATGGCAGTTTGGTTTATGACAATGATCATACTGATGAGTTGACTGGGCTGGATGTGCACCCAATCTTCTCTAACGGTGGCCGATTCGGTGAATTAAAGCTACAAGTTGGAATGAAGTTCAGTAACAAGAATGAATTTATGGATGCTGTGAGAGAATTCACCATTCAAGAGGGTAGGGAGATTAAATTTAGAAGGAATGAGAGCTACAAAGTCAGAGCTATTTGCAAGTGGACAACTGGAGAAGATGAGGATATAGTTAGATGTCCATGGGTTGCTTATGCATTCAGGGATTCTGAGGAGACATGCTGGCAATTAAAAACATTTAAGAATAAACACATATGTCCTAGGATGAGCAAAAATAGGGCAGCCAACAGGAGATGGCTTGCTGGCAAGTTGGTAAAGAAATTGAGGAGGTATCCGAGCTTAAAGCACAGTGAAACTAAAGCATATTTCAGGAGAAGGGGTGACCTGGATCTAAACAAATCATCACTAACCAGAGCTTTAATGGATGCAAGAAATATTGTTTACGGTGATGCAGCTGCCCAGTATGGTTTGATTAGAGATTATGCAAAAACTCTACTTAAGAGTAATCCTGGTTCAACAGTAAAGATTGGTACATATCTTCAACGGGATGATCCTATATTTGAAAAAATATATGTATGCCTGGATGGATGTAAGAAGGGTTTTGAGGCTAGCTGCCGCCCAATGACCAGACTCGATAGAGCCTTCTTGAAGACTCGGTTTGGTGGACAAATACTCTCAGCAGTGGCTCAGGACGCCAACAACCATATATATCCAATTGCGTGGGCAATTGTTGATGTTGAGAATAAAGAGAATTGGAGGTGGTTTTTGGACCTGCTGCTTGATGACTTGGGTGACTACATGGCTAACAAATGGGCTTTTATGTCAGACAGCAAAAGGTAAATGAGTAAATATATTTGTATAATCAATTCATATATGCTGTGACGACTGTGATTAAAAAGATTTATTTGTATAATCAATTCATACTTGCTGTGAGGACTGTGATTAGTAAATGTATTCGTTGCGAGGATCTATTTGAGGTCACTTAATATATTTGGGGGGTCTGTTTGAGGTCACTTAATATTTTTTGGGGGGTCTGTTTGAGGCACGATAATTGAAATTTCATGTGTTACTAGTTCAGGGTTTGGCTTCAGCAGTAAAGAAGCTCATGCTCAATGTACACCATCGATTCTGTGTCTGACATCTATGGAAGAATATAACAAACAATGAAAAGAGCAGGAGTACAGAGGACTATTATGGGAGTGTGCTAGAGAAACAACTCGCCATGATTTTGATCAGAAGATAGATAGGTTAAAGAGACACAACGAGGGAGCTTGGGCATATTTGGATAAGTGGCCTAGAGAAGCATGGACTAGGGCATATTTCCGAAACGATAAAAAAATTGATAATATTTGTAACAATGCCTGCGAGATTTTTAACTCGAGGATCAAGGAATACAGAGCTAAGCTAATAATCACCTTGTTAGAGGAGGTTCGGATGTTTGCGATGCGGTCCATTGCAAAAAACAAGGTTAAGTTTTCCCACCATGTTGGTAAGCTCCCACCAATCCAACATAGTAGATTGCAGAAAATCCAGAAAGAATCTCAAAAATGGGTACCGATTTGGAGTGGAGATGAAAAGTATCAAAGATTTGAGATCCACGGTTGGTCTACCAACATGGCTGTTGACTTGGAAAAGAGCATATGCACTTGTAGGTTTTGGCAAATAACAAGTACTGAGGTAGCTAATAATTGCTTATTTCTATTTGTTTGTATCATTTGATTAAACATAGTTTAGATTAGATAGTGACTGGTTTGTATTCATTTAAGAGTTGTTATTTGTTTAACTATTTTATTTGTCTCTGGTGATTGGTCTCTACTTAAATAGATTGTTGGATAATATTTCACCACATCTGTCTTCGTAGGCATGCCGTGTGTCTATGCATGTGCAGCCATCTCCAAGATAAATCGGAATCCTGAGGATTTTTGTCATCATTGGCTGACCATGGAAGCCTATAGAGATACCTACAAGAACTCTCTCAATCCAATACCAGGACAAGATCTTTGGGAGAGAAGTGAATAAAATAGGCCTCATGCACCTAAAATGAAGCGAAAGCCAGATAACCCAAAAAAGACGGAAGGATGCTGATGAAGAGCCATCTAGTGTTAAGAAGTCAAAAACTGAAATCAAGTTGAAGAGGAAATACAAAGAATTCACATGTACTTATTGTGGTACGAGAGGGCATACAAAGAGAAGTTGCGCTCATAGGAAAGCTGATGACCTTGCTAGTGCCCTTGTTAATGCAGCATGGGCTGTTGTTGCAAAAGAAAAAGGTTTTAAGGCTGGAGAGACTAGAGATCCAGCAAATGCTGCTACTACTAACACCCAAGCTGCTGAGATTAATGAAAATGCTCCATTAGCACTAGGGCAAGCTGTTAATGATGCAAATGCTTCAGAGATTGTACTCACCCAACCCACTTACTCACAGCCAGAAAATCAGAAATAGGTAGTGATTGGTTTCTAATATTTGATTAACTGTTAACTGGTTTGTATTGGTTTATAATATATGAGTAAATGTTGGGTAGATCTAATTGATTGATACTATTTGATAATATATTGATTGGTTTTTATTGGGTTGTATTGGTCACTAATTCTGTTAACAATTTCACTAGGTCCCTCCATCAGACCACCTCCACCTCCACAACAGGTCACAAGGCCTGACAAGCTGTAATTTAAGAGGAAAAAACTTTTAATGTGAACCCAATGTAAGGAGGAAGTTCTGGGACAGCTGCACGCTTGTCAAAGTTTATGACATTCATCTCCACCCCGAACTTCAAACCACCAACAACAAAATAGAAAACGATTTGCAATGTTGACTGAAAGTTGTGTAGAACATATTTTGTAGAGAACATTTGATCAAACTATGCTCTTTTGATATTTTGTTACTATGTTATGTAGAGTAATGTTTTGGTTTAGGATATTTGAAACTATGTTATCTAGGGTATTTGAAGTATGATAAAGATACTGCTATTGCTAATGCTGTGATATTGACAATGATTAATGACTATGAATTACTTAATGAATTACTTATTTGTGGGTCCTCTGTCAAGTGCAAGAATCACAAAAGGTTTTATTAGATTTTCTTTTGTCATAACATCTCATCTATTTTTGTTTTCATAGGAACAAAAAAGATAATCATTGAGAGCCGAAGTTATTATTTTGTATTCAATGTTTTCACAAATGAACTATACACTTAAATTTATTCAATAATGGAAGTGCATACTACATATATAATTATCAGAGCCAGCTCCTGATCTTGTCTTCATATACAGACTCATAACAGCTTGACCAATTTGACCAAACTATGCTCTTCTGATACTTATTTGGTTATAAGTTATACCTCCTCTTTTGTATAATCTCAGTTTTAAAGAATTTTTACAGGATATATCATTACCAAGAGAAAATAAAATTTCATTTCTATTTTGTCATTAAATATATAACAATGCTTAATTCACATAACTGATATCACAGTTACATATATTTCATCCTACCTAATTCATAAGCTACAATCACAATTCCAAAAATAATAACAAACACAGACAACATAATATTCCACATTTTTAATATTCTAGTTTCAGCTTCAACTACACTAATTTTCTATCCCAGAGATATTTTTCAATGGTCTTCACTAACTGAACTTTCATTTCTGCCAACTATGACTTCTTCTTCTTCAACATCTGTCCATTTAAAAAAGGCGCACCATCTCTTACCGGTAGTCTACAACACCAAAAATTAAAAAAAAAATTGAGAGGAAGAACAACTACAAAACCAACAAGCTTTTGAGAAATAAGACACACAATCAACTTGCAACAATTCAACTAACTCACATTATAGTTAGAGCATCCATAGAATGGTCTTTCTGGATTGGAATCCGTCCCAGACCACCGAAGAATAGGACGTAACCCACAACCGCACCAATGCGAAACCTTTCTACCTCTGTCACCTCTGTCACGGTGTGCGTTCTTCACTCAGCCACCATGCGAACGAGCTCTACTAGAGCCACTTGAGCCTTGGCTGCTGCTTCCCAACATTCTTCTCAACTCTTGGAGTCACTTTTGCTAATTAAAGAAATTAGGACTTCTAGGTTTTATTAAAAATTTTTAGGGATTAAATTGATGCCTTCAAATATTTTGCCATGTCATCTATATGCAAGGGTGCTAGATGTCAACCAAAATTGACAGATCTGTTTTCTGGTGATGAAAAATGTCGGAAGGACCAATTTGAGGCACGGATCAAAATTTTAGGATACAATTAGAGTCAATTAAAATTTTGAGGACTAAATTGAATTGGGATCAAATTTCAGGGTAGGGGCAGTATTAAATCGCGATATTTTCTTTCCTTGTAAGTCACCAAAATTTCTACTTCGCTTGAGACTGAGACAGAGACAGAAAATGGCGAGGGGAAGCGAGAGTGTGGGTGAGGGCGTACCGAAAGAGATGAGCGATCCACTGAGGCGCACGGTAGCCAGCCTGGAGAATCTGGAAGCAGAGCTGCCGAATATTCTCTCTCTCTCAAACCCTTTCATCCTCTCTAAAATGCCTCCTCTTCAACGCGCTCACTCCCTCTTAACTCTTGCCAACATCACTTCCACCCTTTTCTCATGTAGTTTCATCTCTTTCTTCATTTCTTCTTCTAAATTCCCAATTCACACACATGCTTAGGGCTTTTTTATTTTGTTTCTGTGTAGTGAAGTTGAGATGCAAAGGGACTAATCCAGATTATCATCCCCTCAAATCTGAACTTGTAAGTTCCATTTCTCGCTTAACATTTCCTTGTAGATAGCACATGTGAGTCGAATTATTCTCTTAATGTTAGTTAATCGTTAATGTTGTTGCTTTTGTCTCCAACTCTCACAGGACAGGTTAAAAGTTTACCAACGCAAACTGGAACCCTTTGCGGATGTAGGTCAAGGTACTACACAATTTTAATTTTTTTCTTGAGTTCAAGTTATCTGATCTTAGAATTAATATGAGTTGACTGGGTTTTTGTCTGCGAAGCTCTACCACTTCCTTCTTCTTTCTTGGATGATCAGGCTTCTGTTGACCACTCCTTACGTGACCTCACTTCAGGTAAGTAATTATAAGTTATCAAACTCTGAACTTTTAATGCATGAAAGTGTAAGCTATAATAGTCCCCAACTATAGAGAAGAGACATATTTGTGCGGTGCATTTTTTATGTACTTGGGACTCATCACCTCATCATCATAGAATGATGATACAGTGTGTGGCCAGTTAAATGGGGATCACAGTCCATCCTATGATCCGATGTGTTGAGGGAATGAATCTGAAGTGAGTAGTGGGAGCCACATTTTATGCTATGATGATAACATGATGAGTTTCAAATGAATACACAAAAATGAGTTATTTTATTGCTACTTTTTTTTTTTAGAAAATTAACCCCACTGGGATTAATTATTTAATTTGGGGCAAATTGAATACAAAGTAAAATATTGAATACTTCAAAGTGAATTTGCTTAAGTTGGGGTTTGATGACACAAGCTTACAATTACTAGAACTGAATGGAGTATTACTCAAATGGTTGGATGTATTTCATTTTGAGTAGAAATGGTTATTTTATGCAGTACAAAGAAAAGAAATGGCTAACATGAGCATTGGGGAGGTACCAATGATGAGCAACTATCAGGAGCAGGCTGGTCAGAAGAGAAAGCATCCATCTTCTGAAGAACACCCTGTTCAAGTTTATGCTGAGGTGCACGTGAAGAAAGAACCACTTGAGGTTTTTGGTCATAACAAGGGAAAAACTGAGGAACCAATAGTAATTGACATTTCAGATGATGACGAGTGATGATCATTTTGAGCTGTTTGTGCAGTTGTGCCGCCCTTATTTTTCAGAATCTGGGTAAGAGTTTCATTTGGTGTTGTAAGTTACTTTACGAATTTGATGATGTCTTTCAAACTGTCTTTTGGTACAATGACTGCATGGTGATCCTGTAGGGTATTAAGACTTTATTCTGGTCTGAAAACATTTTTTACTACTATCATTATTTAGTAGTTCATGTCCAAGACTTGTCCAAGAATACTTTACTGAAGAGTTAATCAAAACTTAATTTGTTCATATACTGAATCTGATATAACCATAACTGTGACAAACAAAATATTTGAATTTATAACTGAAAAAAGTTAAGGATTTATAACTGCTTTCTTTGATTCTAAGTCAATCCAGTTGACTTACTCATTTCCAGAACTAAGATTCATCTTATGCTCAAATTGAAGAATCCCAACTCAGAACTGAAGTATGCGGATTCTGGAGAAGTTTCTAGTTATATCCAATTAAGAATTGCTCTAGCCCACAATAGAGAACTCTAGCCTTTCTAACTTTATAACTTGTATAAATGTTTAAGCTTTGTTGATTTCGTGTGATTGGTAAAATTACATTAACCTCCTCTGAACCTCTGAATGTTAAGGGACATTGGACATACCTCTTTATTTCTAAAAGTCTTTACAGAACTCTTCTAAGATTTAAGTTATATCTGACATCTGCTAACTTTATATTTTTCTAAAATGGACACTGACCTCTCACCAGATCTGGGGTTGTCATTGTCAACATATAATTCATGGGGTGCTATGTGTAATTTCACCTAAAATTCAAGGGAGGTTGGTGTACTTTATCATATTTATAACTTGTTATCTTTGAAAGCTTAGCGTATGCTTGGTGTTAAGGTTTGATTATACAATGTGTAATTATTCATTTATTTGTGAGGTTAAATTCTTATGTTCTCAGAAAAGTTCACTTAGGGTGGTTTGGTAAACCTTATGTTTTTCAAAAGTAATGGCTTTTGTAGCAGCTATATTTGCTAAATCGAATAATTGAGCCTTTAAAAATAAGTACAAACTACAACAACTGTGTTTTGGTAAAATTTGTTTTGTAAAATTTAAAATGACTTTAATAAACATAAATATAACTATAATAACAAAAGAATAAATCTAAACACTTGTTAATATATAAGGTTATATTATTTTTTTTAATTTTAAAAAACACATTAGTTTTGAAAAGTATCTTTATAGGAGTTTTCAAAAGCTAAAAGCACAAATACATTATCATTTTGATTTAATTTATTAACCACAAAGTGAAGTGTTTATGTTTTTAAAAATTGCAAACACTTCAACACTTCTCTACTAAACTTTACCAAACCCACCCATAGTTTTGTGACTGGCTTACTGTAATTGAAGATGTATGAGAAAATTAAATTCTTATTTCATCTTTGAATTTTTCCATGTGCTTTTTTACACTTTGATTTTGTTTTGCAGTATAACTGAATAAAATGGAGCTGCCTTGAAGAGAGAGAATTTCGTGTCATCCTTGCTGCTTTGCCATACTTTTTCATCATCAAAGTTTATAATACACCAATTTCTATAATTGGTCACAAATAATCTTGGAAAGAAACTTAGATTTTGAAATTAAGATTAAAATAAAAAAAAGAAGAGAATTACCAAGACGGTCTCTGACTTGAAACCTAGCCCTCTCAGCCCATTTGTTGAGGGGAATCAGAGGGTGAAGATGGAACCTTCCATGCATCAACCTTGCCTCCAACCAACATATCCTTAGCAGCATAAGATATTCCAAACACAACAAAAAGGACCAAAATACAAGTAGCTGAGGAAGCTCTCAAACAACAAAATATAACACAAATATGCCGAGGATTTTTACTGATTATTGATGTGATATAATGGTACACAACTAACTGGTTTTAGCAGTGTGCTGAGGTTATTTATATAGTGGGGGGTTTGGGTGATGAGATATTGAGATGAACTTAGAACTTAGAAGTAGCCGTTAAAAGGGTACATTGGGAATGGTACATGGTGTGGGGACTACAGAGTTATGTTTCTCTTGTTACTTGTTTGGCCTCAAAAATACCCAAAAAGAAATTGTTATTCAGATTTTCATTTTTTTAAAAAAATAAATATGAAAGAAAAAGATATATCCATGATAGAAATACATTTTTCCTATCTTAATATATTCTCTGGTTACAGTTTAAATTGAAAGAAAAAAATAATGTTGATTAGAACTTTTAAGACTGTTTCAATTTTAGCTTGAATTGGTCTATGTTGTAGTTGATTCATTAAATTTTTTCTTTTAATTAGGTAGCAAAAGTGATTTAGACTTTATAGTTCTTTAAGATTTTTTTTTTATTTTAATAAACAATTCACTTGTTATTAAGTTTTGTTTAGAATTTGTTTTAATTGAATACATTTTCTTTTGTTCTTCTTTGAATTTTTATAGTTTTACTTAGTGAGATTATCAGATGTTCTTGGTACCCAAGACACAACTTCATATCTTAGTTTGTTTATTTTTCAGCACTTACGAAAATGAATAATAAAAAAGGTACAAATTTTCAGTTTTTACTTTTTAAAATTTGAAAGAATCCATTGCAGTTTTAAATTTAAATTTAATGAAGGAATAAATTTAAGTAATTTTCTCACAACAACCATATCATTTTAGAATTTTTAGTTATTTAAGATTTTGTTTCTATTTGAATAAACAATTCAGTTGTTATTAAGTTTTGTTTAAATTTTTTAGGTCAAAGATAAATGTTATTTTATTAATATAAAATAAAGGTGTTTCATAAGGAAATACAAAAGAATTGGGTAATCTCATTTATTACCAACTGTGACTGAAAGATTAAGAGTTTAGAAAAGAGTAAAGTAAGAGTAAAGAGAATTAGCAGCATCCATCAGTTATGGCTCATGAGTTCACGCACTAAACTGTTGGCTTCTTTCACTATTTCTGGTGTCGGACTTGTTACCTTCTCAAAAACACACTGAGTGCTTCAACACATCGCCGCTATGAAGAGGGTCTTTTGTCTACTGTCGAATTGAGCTGCTGCCCAAGATAAGACTCGTTATCACCAATTGAAAAAGGTCTCTTCTTCTCTCATCCATAGGTCAGGGGTTATTAAGTTTAGGCTCCAGATTATTGAAGACAGGGGGCATTGGAATAAAGCATGAGAAATTGATTCAGCCTTCAACATGCATCTTAGACAAGTGGCAGGGGTGGATGCAAACCGGCTGTGAACTTGTTGCAACACCGGAAGCTTTTCATGAAGACTCTTCCATAGAAAAATCTTAATTTTATGATGTAATTTCAATTCCCAAATGCTATTCCATACTCTATTGTTCTGTATGTTCTGGGGCCTCAATGAAGTAAGAGAATGAAAGAATCCATAATCAATTTTGTATCCTGACCCAACTTCATATATACCAGATTTTGTCCAGTACCAATTAACTTCATCCTCCTCCTCTGTTGGTTTGATTGAAAAAATTTTATTACATATATCAACTGAAAAAATTGACTCAATCAGATTTCTGTTCCAGCTTCTATCAGGATTTAGTAATGCACTAACGTAATGCACTTGCAGATTTGGTGAGATTGTGAGTGCATTTTATGGGACATTAAAGGGCACTGGTGGTGGGAGCCAGGGGTCATGGAAGATGCGGACATGAGTACCAGAGCCTATATTCCATAACAAGCCTTTCTCGATCACCTTGCGTCCTTCAAGAACACTTCTCCAATCCCATGATGGTACGCTTCCTATCTCTGCATGTAGAAAATCTGTATATCTGAAATATTTAGCTTTGAGCATTCTTGATAGAGTAGAATTAGGGTATTTCATTAGACGCCAACATTGCTTGCCCAATAAGGCCAAATTTTGCGCCCTTAGGTCTTTGATCCCCAGCCCTCCATCTTTCTTTGGTTTCGTCATTGTGTCCCATTTAATCCAAACCATTCTTCATTCTGTGCCTTTTTGACCCCACCAAAATTGCGAGAGCATGCTATGAATCTCAGTCAACAGCGTGTCCGGGAGCTTGAAACAAGAGAGCGTATAAATAGGAATCGCCTCCCACCGCTCTCAATAGCGTGTGTCTGCCACCTGATGACAATAGACTTCTTTTCCAACCCATAATCCTCTTTTTAACTTTATCCTTGATAGCTCCAAAGGTTGCTTTCTTTGATTTTTGGACTATAGAGGTCAGTCCCAGGTATTTGTCTTGTGCTCCGATATGTTCAATATTTAGTGTCTGAGCAATTGCTAGTCTTGTGTTCTGAGGTGTGTTGTGACTGAAAAAGATGGCCGACTTATTCAAATTGACTTTTTGCCCACTGAAACCCTCATAGATCTCTAGCAATTCTAGAATACTTTGGCTTGTATTAGGTGCGCTCTTGCAAAAAAGGATTGAATAATCAACAAACAAAAGGTGATTAACTGTTTGGCATCTCCGATTAACTTGAACTCCTTGAATTAATCTGTTTTGCTCTGCCTTGTGTAGCAAGAAGGAAAGTCATTCTGCACAAAAAAAAAAGAGATATGGAGATAGGGGGTCACCCTGTCGGATGCCTCTATTTGGCTTAAAATAGCCAAAAGGTTGACCTTCCACAACAACAGAGTAAGAAACAGTCGTTACCAATTCCTTAGTCCAGTTAATCCATTTAGCATCAAAGCCCATCTTATCCATAATATACCATAAGAAATGCCATTCAACTCTATCATAAGCCTTGCTCATGTCTAGTTTAATAGCCATTTCATGCTCTGCCCCACTTCTCTTATTTTTCAAATAGTGCATATATTCGTGGGCAATTATAATATTATCTGAAATGAGTCTACCTTTGAGAAACGCACTCTGATTTGGGCTTATAATTTTATTCATAATACCTTGTAATCAGTGCACCATAACTTTAGAAATAATTTTATACATAATTGAAGACAAACTGATCGGTCGTACCTGAGTCATGTCACTGGCATCTGGCACCTTTGGAATCAAACAAATTTGAGTATGATTGAAGCTTTTTAGAATTCTGCCACTGTGAAAGAAACTTCTCACTGTCTTAAAAACGTCACCTCCAACTATATCCCAGAAAAAGTGAAAAAACTTAGCTGTAAACCCGTCATCACCAGGAGCACTCTGAGCATGAACACTAAATGTAGTTCTTTTGACCTCGTCCATAGTTACCGGCCTTTGGAGCCTGCGGTTCATGGAAGCTGTAACCTTAGGCTCCAAATCCTCTAAGTATGGATTCGGATCAGCCGAACAAGAAGAAGTAAAAATACCGCAAAAGTAGTCTTCAGCTACCTTTGCAATATCCTCCGATTTCGATGCAATCTCATTGTCCCTCCCTACTAATCTCCAAATTCTGTTCCTTCGCACCCTTGATTGAAATTTCTGGTGAAAGAATCTAGTGTTCTGATCTCCTTGTTTTAGTCACTTGACCCTAGATTTTTCTCGCCAATAACTCTCTTCTTTCAAATATGCCAACTCTAACTTCTCCTCCAAACTGGTAACCTCCTCTCCCCTATTGATTCCAGCCACCCGCAACTCCTCTAGTTTAGCTTGAAGGTCCTCAATTTCTTTCCGAGAGTTTGCTTTGTGAGTTTTCTGCCATTGAACTAGTCTATGTCTACAATCTTTCAACTTTTGGGCCAAGGAGAACATAGCCGAGCCTACAACTTCCATTCTCCACACTTCACTAACAGTTCTCTTGACACCCTCTTCTCTACACCAACGTTCCTGGTATTTAAAATATCTTTTACTATGCCAGGATTGAGGTTCGATTTCCATCAAGATTGGAGCATGATCCGAGCCTGACTCTGTGAGCTTGTGCACCACTGCATTTGGAAATTTCAGCTTCCATCCCATCCCAACTAAATAGCGGTCAAGCCTCTCCACCAAATCCTCTCCTTGTCTTCGATTTGTCCACGTGAAAGGGCGCCCCACCATTCCAATATCCACTAATTTGTTACTATCAATAAAATTAGTGAATGTTGCAGTGGTGATTGCTGATTTTTGGCCTCCACCCTCCTTTTCTGCTTGGCTTGTTATAGCATTAAAATCACCTGCTATTACCACTTTTTCTTCTAGATGTTGACTCATTGTTGTAAGCTTCTCAAACTGTAAGAATCGAATTTGTTCCGAACAACTCAAATGGACACCAATGAACACCCATACCTCACTACTTCCGACTTCCTTAATTTCGACTGCCACAAAGAATTCTCCACTGTTAATAATTTGAACATTGATGCTATCCTTTCAAGCTAGCACAAGTCCTCCTGCCACTCCTGTCGGGTTAACAATATGCCAGTTTTCATAGCCGCATACCCGAAGTTTTGCTTCCACCTGTCGAGATTGGTTCTTTGTTTCACTTATAGACACAATCTCGGGGGAGTGGGATTTACAAATCCCTTTTAGGGTGTGAATTGTCAGGGGTCTCCCCAAACTCTGACAATTCCAAACTATAGTTCTCATGGCGCCTTAGGTGCCATTTGTAGGCTGGCACCCTCCACCATCTGTTCAATTGTATTTTCATCCTCTGTTCTTTCTTTCTTTGTAGATCCTTCAGCTATACCACTCATCAACCTTCTTTTGGATTCACTTTTAGTATCTGACCCTCCAGCACCTTGTCTTGCTAACCTTTTCCACTTCCTACATTTCTCTGTGGTGAGACACTGCCCAATAGCGAATTGCATAAGCTGCCCTTCATCCTCCTTGGCATTGGACTGACCAGCTATGATAACCTCCATGCATTCTGTTCTAGAATTGGCTGATTGTGGTGACTCACGTGCTGCCCTGTTACCAGTGTCTTGTGGTTTCAAACTTTGTTTCCCTTATGCATTGACATCCTTGCAAATTCTTCCAATAAGCGGTTTAAGACCGGTTTTTTCTTATGTTGAGTGGCCTTATTCTGATTTTGGGTTGAGTTGTTGAATGTTCTTTCTCCTTCAGAGTAGATTCGCGTTCCCACTTGGCTGGCTTTAACCCATTCGCCAATGTCATCCTCTTTTACCATATCACTCCCTGTGTCCTTTAGCAGATCATGGTAGTTTTTTACCTCATGCCCCAATTTTGCGCAATAGGTACAGAACTTTCCAAGTCTCTCATAGCGCAATGCCACTTCTACCTCCTTTTTATTAGGTCCTACCACTATTAACTGATCCCTCACTTACCTGGCAGCATCAATATTGATTTTGGCCTTCACAATCCTAGTTTCTCTACCCCGCATCTGAAATTTACCTACCTCCAACATTGTGCCCAGTCTCTCTCCCAATTTACGTCTAATTTCGAAGGTTTTAAACGATTTTGGCAAACCCCAAAATTGAACCCAAACTGGAAAATTGGAAATAATCTCTTCATCACAGTTCTGATCTTCCTTCCATCTCTTGACATGGAGCACATAATCTTTGAATAGCCATGGAGAACCACGTTCAACATGCAAGACATCCACTTCTTTATCAAAAAAGAATTAGAAGGAATTGTCCCCTTTGTCACTCATGCTAAATCCTTCCAGGTTTCCCCATATAGCCTTCAAAGCATTCCTCATGGTTCCAACTGAGAAGGTTTTGGAAGCAAAGAGTCTGCCATAGAGACTATTGGAGCAAGCGTTAATACCTTCTGATATGTCTGCCTCTTCCAGTAGAATCACATTTCTATCTCCTTTCTGGTTGTCTTTCTCGGTACGATCTTCATCCCTCGTTGTCTCAGCCATGCAGATTAGATAGACTTGTATTGAGATTTAATTGACGTTGACAATGTAGTCTTGACGACAGTAGGAACTCCGTTAAGAAATCCTAACAGAGCACTAAAAAACCCTAACAAGGCAACAACTACTTTGAAAATTTTATATAAAAAGTAATGACTTATAAACTTTGTTTAAATTTTTTAGTTTATTTGAATACTTTTTTTTTTTTGCATTTTTGTCCAATTTCTATAGTTTTATTTAGTGAATTATCAATTATTCTTGTTGCTTAGTTTCTTATCTTAGTTTTATATTTAATTAACTTATATTTTATATCACATTAATATTATTATTCAAAAACTTTTTAACCTTTTATTTAAATAAAGAAGGAAAAACAATCAATTGAGAAAAGAAGAATGATAAAGAGGTAGAAAAAGAAAGAGGAAAAGAAAACGAATCTGAAAAAAAAAAGTGTATATTGTGACTTGATTATATAAAATATTTGGTTGTTTAAAATTAATGTTACCTATGAAGCATGAATACTTGGTTGAACGTGTTTGACATATATATATATATATTTCGAATATAATACTCATCGACACTCATTCGACATGCGTGTTTATTATATTCAACGGTATTTTAATAAAAAGATTAAAAAAATATATTTTTTTCTAATTAAACCTTATTAAAATTGATCCAAAATTTTTTAAACCAAGCGTTTTAAACGATTCAAACAAGATTTCGTGGCTGAGACATGTGATTATGATTATTATGGCAAAGGTGTTTGTCTCAAACTAAGCCAAACCATATTTAAATTCTAATTGTAGTAGTTAGATTAGTCTGTATGAGTCACTGTGAGTGTGTTTGTATGATTAAAAAAGTAAAAGATTTCGATCATTCTAGCAATTCTGCTAGGAAACCAATTAAAAACGAAGTTAATTCTAACTAACTAGTTCAAAAATAAGTTTATTACCAGAAAAAAAAAAAAACAACCTTCTACTATTCTAATTTTTTAAATTTTAAAATAAAATAAAAAAGAATTGACTTAATTAGCTTGTTATTTTTCATAACTTTTTCTTACGTTTACTTATTCGGTTATTCCTATTTAGTTGCTTAGGATTTTTTTGGTACTGATAAATTTATTAAGCAAACCCGGCTAGCTAAGGTTTAGGGCATTGCTCTGAATTGTATTGTAGCAGATCGATCCCAAAAATAGACTCTTATTGATTCTTTTTCCGTAAATAACTAATAATCTAATATTGAATCAGTTTAAAAATCAATAAATAAGAAGAACTCCCTTAAGGGGCAAGCAACACAGAACTTTCAATAAAAACTAATGACAAACTTGAAGTTTCTGTGGAAATAACTATATCTATAAAAAAGCAATGATGGCTATATAAAATACTTGCATGCTCCAAGACAACTATATCTAAATACGGACAAAAGTATACTTGAATTTTACTACTAATAAAAATGTTTTTAAATAATTTAAAAACGCGATAAAAATAAATTAATTTGAAAAATGAAGATACAAAAATCAGGTAAACTTATCCTAATTTTGGACAAATTTAAAATGGACCAACTCCAATTTAAGTTGTAATGGAATGAACCTGTAATTTAATCTCTTAAAATTTTGTTGTGTTAATGAATTAACTAAAATTCTATTTGATGCATTTTGATTGGCTCACAACAAAAATAAAATAATGAAGATACAAGTTGAAGTATAAAAGTAGAAGAAAAAATTTGATAATTAAATGTATCAAGTGAGAGAATTTTATAATAATTAGAATACACAAGAATTAGGTGAGATAAGTCCAATTTAAATTAAAATTGAGCGGTAATTTCTCTAATTTTAGTATAGAATCGAAAAAGAAATACCTGAAAACTGCCAAAATCAGAAAAAGTTAATTCGATTTTTTTTAATTGAAATGACTTTATCTGATATTCTATTTTTTTAAAAAAATATATTTTAGTAAATAATGTTAGAATTATTTTTTTAAAATATTTTATTTTATTTTATTTTATTTAAAAAATATTTTTTGATCTAATAATTTACAAATACATTAGTATTTTTATTTATTATTTACAGAATATTACATCTGAAGTCATTTTTATTCCGGTAAATTTTTATCTATATTTAAATAATTTGAAAATGTTTTTAGTGGCTAACCCTTCTTTTTGAGCGCCGTCTTCTTTGTCATAAATTCTTCTTCTTGATGCCATTCTTTTCTTACTCAGGTACTGTTATAATTTGAACCATTTTAGCCGTTGCTCCTAAGGTTTTGTTTTTTGTATTATATTGTGATATATGCAATGTCATTGTTTGAGTTTAAAATTGATGTGGATTGTGAATAGAATCTCTCAAATTTAGCCTCTGAATAAAGAAATACACACATAATCCTCCAAATATGAACAATTGGCAAAATGTCCCAAAATGTCTAATTTGCTGCTTTGACTTTGGGGTATTTTGTTAGACATTGTTTATCTTAGGTATGTTTAATTTATTTGTTTTTAGGAGTTAAATTATAAGTGTCATCATTTTTTGGATACTAAATTAGTGATTTATCCTTATTTTTGTATTATCTAGCATTTGACCCTTAAAATATTAGTTTGATAGCAAAATTATGACAACTCTAATTTTTGAAAATAAAATAAAATAGTTATTTGTGATTTATTTTATTTGTTGATAATTTTATTTTAAGAAAATTATTTTACTAAAGATAATTAAATGGAATTTCATGATAATTGGAGTTTAAATTAATTAGAATTTTTATATAATCTTTATTAGATATTTGGTATACTTGAAATTATAATTTTGGTAATTGAAAAATAAGAAAGAATTGTATAATTTAATTTAAATAAATTCTATTTTGAATGAATTATGTTATTAATTTGAACTCATAGGAATTAATTTACTAGAAATGATTAGATTAATTTTTATAAACACTTTATGTTGAAGTCAATTGATATTTATGTACAATTTTTATTATAATTAATTATTTTATAAATTGAAATTAAAATTTCGAAGATAGAAAAATAATGAAAAATTATATCATTCAATTTGAATAATTAATATTGAGTTTAAAAACTGTATTTTATAAAAATGTGATTAATATGTTCATTTTATATTTTAAAATAGAAATAATTGATTGAACTTAGCAATATGATGATAAATAATGTTCCTAAATATTTTTAATAGAGTATGTTTGATTTTAAAATTACTCTACTATTCAATTTTATCAAAATATCTATTCATATTTATCCATATTACTTTATAAATTCCCTAATTCCTAAACCTAAATTTCCAAATTGAATCAGAAATCCTAATTCTCAAATCCCATAAACCCTAACCCTAATTTTCTCCCTTTTCTCCGCCTCTGAACACACCTCCACCCCCTTTTCTTCCTAAACACAATACACACAAAACAGAGAAAGAAACGCAGAGATGGAGAGGAAGAAGAGAAGGAGAAGGGTGTGGCACCGCTGGCTGGGTACCGCCGCCGTCCATCCCATCGTTGCGCCGTGCACGTCGAGCCCGTCCCGCCGCTGACATCGCCGAAAGGAGAGCGACCACCATGAGAGAGCCGTCGCCACGCAGCCGCCGTCCTGTTGCCAACGCCTTTGCGGGGGAAGACCGGAGCCGAGACAGGGAGTAGCGTCGCGAGGGAGAGAGAGGAGGTTGGGTCGCGCTGTCCGTGGAGCTTGCCGCCGTCGCCGTTCAAGCTACTGCTGCTGCCACACTCCACGCCGTCGCCGTCGTCATTCGTGGAGGAAGAGGAAGCAAGTGCGACCGAGGAGAGCGAGAGAGACCGAAGCTGCGAGGGAGAGGAAGTGACGCACGCAGGAACTGCGAGCCAAAGGAGCCACTGACGTTGCTGTTGTGGCCATCGCCATCACCGTGAGTGAAGTCCGCCGCTCGTACTAATTGAGACTGCCGAAGTTGCTGTTTGACTCTGATGTAATTCATCCTTGTCCCTGTTCACGGTTGTCCTCTGTTCTTCCTCTGCTTTTGATCTTCGCAGTTACCTGAATCTCTACCGCCATGGGTATTGCCGTTGGAGTCGCTGGGAACCAATGTTGGAGCTGCCCTTGATGATTCGGATGCTGCTACGTAGGTTTGGAGCTGCTGTGTTGTTGCCGGAGGAAGGGAACTCATCAGAAAAATGTAATTGAGGCTGATGTTTGGTTTGATTGCGTAGTTAACGTGACATTGAGGTAGGAGATTTAACGTTTTTAATTTAGAATGCCTAAAAAGTTAATTATTTGCATGTTAATCATTATTTTTATGGCATTTCCATTCCCTACTGAGAATGTGTGGTTTGTTCTCACCCCAAAATTTTTCACCCAACACAGGTTCGAAGACTCCGTTTGAAGCTGCGGGCGATTGTTAGACCTTATTTATGAGTTAAGTGTGAGTTAATTTGCTTTCATAGAGTTTCTTTGCCCTTATTGCTTAAGATTTTTATTTTATACGGAGGGATATGATTTGTATCTAAGTTACACTTGAATTTGTTTGTATAATATTTACTAATAATTATATGATTATTATTATTTGGTGATGCTTGATATATGATTTGATAAATAAAAACAAAATTTTCTGGCATTTTCTACTAAAACTGAAACACGATATCGAACTAAAGGCTCAATATTAAGTAGTTAATAAGGAAAACAGGTCGGTAACGCCTTACTTTTGGTACGATCATGACGTATTGAAAGTTGGATCGTTACAAAAATGTTCTTCTTTATTTTGTGTGAAAAAATCAAGCAGAACCAATCTTTTGGAGACTAAGGTGTAATTCTCAATTTTTGAAGGATCATTTTTGTCAACAAACTAATTTTTGTAATGGTCAACTCATTTGATGTGTGTATTGGAACATATATGCAATCAAAATAGCTTATTTGAAGACAACCTTTCATTCACACAAGTACTTATTTCATATATGCAGTTTCTGTAGTATTTGATTACTAAGCATTTGATTGATAGTAATTTTTCATTTATAATAAGCTCAGAAGCCTATAAAAGCATTAGTTTTGTTTGTTCATGAGATTTTATTCCTTACAGGAATTAGTTAAACTAAATAAATATAGCATGTTTATTTGGTTAGGTATATGGATGATTCACGACAAAAGGCTGAGTCATGAGTTACAGAAATTTGTTGGTTGGGATTTCTGCTGGAGGCCATTGAAAAGGTCATGAGGTTGATGGTTTTGAACGGTGGAGATTTTGCATCAACAATTATGAGTTGGAAACACTCACATTGAATTGATGGACTCAGTCATGTAATTTTCAATTTAATTATATCAATGCTGTTTAATTAGTTTACTGTTAATTGTGTTGAATTGATAACATTATTTTGTATTTGCACATCAGGTGTAATATATCCCAGGCGCACGAAAAAAAAAAAAGAAAATGTCGTCTATGTTTCATCACATTGAATTGCTGGCTGCCTTGGCGTATTATCCTAGCATCGAATTGTTCGGATAAGATTATAAAGAAAAGTAAAATAAAATTAAAACCACGTGTAGTCACCAAAAAAATCACATATAATAATTCATTTAAGATTGTTTTTTGATAAATTTGTCTTTATTCAAGACTAAATTAATTGGTTAACTTAGCATTCAGAAAAACAAGATATTTGGTTGTTCAGAGAGAGTAGAGAAGAACACATTGTTTTTGTTGTCTTAATGCTAATATTGATATGGATCATTAAGTTTGTGCTCATATAATTAGCTATTTTCTGTATTTTTTGTATGTTTTACTTTAAAAATAAAGGATTTTATTTAAATGAGATTGCTCTAAAATTGAATGATATACTCCTAAATCTTAAGTAACAAACTGTCTTACAATATAACGTGAAGATAAATTCAAATTCTATGTTTATTGTAGTAAAGCTTTGTATTTTATATAGCACATTTTGATTCATTTCTATTTCATTTATGTGTTTCATATAAAAAATTTCGATGTCATTTTTTTAATTTTTCATTATCATCATTATTGTTTGTATTCTATTTTTTTTCTTTATTTTTCTCATTCATAGATTTATTTTAAAATACACAAACAAATAAATAAATAAATAAAAAAGATAAACAAAAAAATATATAAAAAAAAGAAGAAAATAATGTCAATAATGACAACAACAACCATGATAGTAACAAAGGAGGATAAACAATCAACTGGAAAAAAGAAGAATGATGGAGAAGAAAAAAAAAGTGTATATGTACTGTGACTTAGGCTTTTTTATTTAAATAAATAAATAAAAATGATTAATTTTCAAAATACGCGGAAAATAAAATTGGGATGAAAATACGCATGGTCATCTCACCTATAGGACATGCGAAATGAAAAAACACATCAATTTAAAGATGGCGCCAGCAAAATAGAGACTGACATAGAAAAATAGTAGACAGCGCAAGAAGCCTATCTTTCCAATGCAGGACTGGCCACCCCGAAATGGCTATCTATAGTTCAGCGCCTAGAGTACAAACACGAATTAGGCACACAGTGGCTTCGCCCACGAATTGTGTTGCAAATCATATTTCAAAGCGATATGAGACAAATCCTAAACCTCGTTACGGTTACATGTCATATAATACAAAGCAAGAAAGACCTCGCAGTTTTGGTGGTCGTGGCAGAGTACCTGCACCAACATCTTGGCAGCAGCTTTATCGTCGAGGTCATATCTTCGAAAGGTCATTTGCCGCAAATGAGCTGGCCCGATATCGTGATTCCTGAGCTGCTCAAACACATTTGTTATTATATTGCGACTTAACTTTAATACTAGATTGAATTGAATCGTGGTTGAAAAGAAAAAAAAATCATTGATTTTAATAAGTGAATAATAATGGATGAAAAGAGAAAAAATATGAAAAAGTAAGTGAATAATAATGGATGATTTTAATGAAAAAAATTACTTAAGACCATCTTCACCATCTCAATTTTTATTTGTGACCCACCTGTCATAAAAAGTAAGTATTTGTTTGGGTATTATTATTTTGATAAAAAAAATCTTTTTTCAATGAAAAATGATCTTTTTTTTTTATTTTTTAGCGTGTTTAGTAAATTTTGATTAGTAAAAGTAAAAGCACTAGAAAAATAAGAAAAACATCTTTTTTTGAGAAGCTATAATTTACATCTTTTTTTAAAAGATCTTTTTTTTTTTAAAAAAAATGTTTTTCATGTAATAAATAAATAAATAAGTACTTTTATATTGTTATATCCAAACATAATTGATAGATAAAAAGATCTTTTTGGATGAGATACCCAAACATAAAATTACTTTTACTTTTCCATCAGATCTTTTAGAAAAATATAACTCGAAAAAAGATCTTTTTTAGAAGTTCACCCAAACAAGTCCTAACTCCACATCAGCTTTTGCGTATT
>NC_029786.2:10160652-10178256 GCF_000816755.2 Arachis ipaensis
GGAAATAATAAAAATGGATTTTTTAATAATTAAGAAAATAAAGTATAATTTTTTATTATTAATTTTTTAAATGAAATTAAAAAAATATAAAAAAAAGAATAATAAAAAATTAAAAGCACATTTTATTTTTTAAATATTTTTAATAATTAAGATGATCCATTTCTATTAATAATAACCCACTATTTTTTTTCGGCGAGTGTACGAATGTCAGAATGTGACGTTTTTCATAAGACCATCTTCAATAGGGAACTCATCTCAATTTCTGTTTATGGCTCACTTGTTATAAAAAATAACTCTACATCAGTTTTTGTGTCATAAACAATAAATAGGAACTCAAAGCATCTACTCTTCTCCATTAGGAGGAACTAACTTTAGTCCCTGTTATGATTCTACTTAATTAATTAATTAAAATACTTAAAATTAATGTAATTAATTTTTTCAATAATATAATTTAAATTTATAAATTTAAAAATAATTCACTATTAAAAGATATTAATATTAAATAAATTCATATATAACAATAATACACAATATATAATTCGGGATTACACTAATTTGTAAAATTAATTAATATAAAAAAACATAATTAAGCTCTATAGTTGACGACAAGAATTGTGAAATTGCCATATGTGTTCAATCAAGTCCTCTTTCAATTGTCTATACTGCTGCCTATTTCGAAGTAGGGCATTTCTTTGGAAAAATTGATGGTATGGTGCAAAATCTTCTTCTCCCAGCTGAGGTTGTGATAAGCCATTTTCGACATAATCATACTCTAAGCCTTGAGCAAAATTTCCTGCATAAGTGTCTCTTTAATAATAACGGTAACATAGTAACAGCTAGTTTCTAACGACTAATTTTGCAACGGCTAGTTTCGCAACAGCTAATTTTAATAATGTGGTTAGTATTTTAAATTTTAAAAATAAAAATTATTTAATAAATTAATTATAATTTAATTATTTAATTATATAAGTGTTAGCATTTTAATTATTTAATCTAATTAATTATTATAATTATTTTTTAAATAATTAATAAAAATTATTAATTAAATAGAGATATAATTATTTAATATAATGATTATGGTGTAAGAAAAAAGTGGAATGAAAACCAGCCGATGGAGATGCTCTAACTAGTTAACTATGTTAAATTATTGATTAAATATTTGGGTAGAACCTAAACCTACCTTAAGATTTATTTTATGAATTAACAATGTAGATTTATATTTAATATAGTTAAGTACATTTTTTCACTTTTGACTTTTGAAATAATTTTTGTGAGGACAGCTAATATTACAAAAAGTAACTTCTGAAGTATTTTAAAATACATTAAAAAGATTCTATAAATAAAAATAAAGTGATACTAGAAAATTAGGTAAATTTACTCTAGGTAATTAAGTACCTACTCTTTTAGGATGTGTTTGGTTTAACGTTGAAATCACATCAAGTAGTTCAGTCTTTTTGAAGTCTCAATATTTTTTTTTGCTATATATTTCTCTTTGAACGCAACTTTGATTCTATATTCAAGCGCTCGTTCTTCAAAAGTAACAAATTGGAACTTTTGTGTTCAATTGTTATGTTTGTAGAAGTAATTAAAAAAAATTATTCCTTTTCTACTAATTTTATCTTTCCTTCTCATTTATAAAAAAAACATAAAAAAAATTTATGTATTTTTTTCCTACTAATTTTATCCTTCCTTCTCATTTGTTATTTTTTTATAAAATTTTTAATACTCATTGTTAGTATAATATTTTTTAATCATTTACTAAAACTTTTTTTGTTATTTTTTTATTTGGATTTGTATAATTTTTACCATGTTCTCAAATTAGTATATATTTGAACTTCTCTGGAATGTTTGTGTTCCACAACCAGTTCCAATTACTGTTGGCATTTCAATTTAATGTTTTCTTTAATAACCATCTATAACCCTCCCTTGCACTATACTTTTTTGTTGCTGCAGGCCACCACTTTCACTGTGGTTCCAACTTAGTCAAACTAGAATATCTCAGACCACAAATAAACTGCTTAATCTCATGCGGAATAGGCGTGGTAAGACTATCAACCTCCCAAGACACCCCTTTCCACAAGTCAGCCACCATGAAATCTGATTCAGAAATATGTACATAAGGAACAAGGTTGCAAAGCTTACCAAAAGGAGTCCACTCATCATACCAAACTGATTTGTGGACATCTCCAATATTCCAATGAAGCCCTTCCTTGAGATGCTCATAGGCACTTTGACCAGAGGCAGCCCTTTTCTAGTCGCTTGGCCTTTCCACAAGAATTGTCTCATCAAGGAATCAATTTTATTACATGCATACTTCGGGAGAAGAGAAATTTGCATTTCATAAACTGAGATGGAGGCCAGAACCGATTTAACAAGACAAAGCTTCCCTGCCTTATTCAGTAGGCATCCTTTCCAACTGGAGAGCTTCCTCGAAATTTTTTCAATAACCTCCTGAGTTGTCTTCCTGGAAGCTCTGGCATGACCGATGTTAATTCTCAGGTATTTACCCAAATCATTGTAGAACCGGATGTTAGAGACCCCTGAGAGAACCTCTTTTCTCCTCTCCGACACCCTCTTGGAACACTGGGCCTTTGACTTATGAAGATTTACCTTTAAACCTGACGCTCTAGAAAACAAGTCCAAACAATGCATGACCTCTATTACTTGAGCTTTTGATGCCTTACAGAAAAGCAAAAGATCATCTGCAAACATCAAATGAGAGAGTCGTGGTCCATTCCTAGAAACCGCAACTGGGTTCCACAAACCTTGGGAAACTCTATGAGAGATAAAGCAGGCAATCATTTCCATACAGAGTACAAATAGATAAGGAGACATAGGATCTCCTTGCCTCAACCCTCTCTTCGGATTGAAATTTTGGAGCCTGTTCCCATTCCACAAAACTGCCAACGAAGAGGAAGTCACACAATTCAATATAAGATTAATGGTAGCCTTTGGAAACCCAAACCGAACCAAAGTAGCTTCCAGAAGAGATGTGTAAGAGATGTAACAAGGCGCAGGAGACTATGGAGCATTGCCTTAGAGACTGTGAACGATCAAAGGCAATCTGGTATATGTTGGATCCTAATATCCTGGACTCGACAGCTGGTAATGCTCTTGAAGAGTGGTTTCGGAAGGCCTTGGCTAACAATGACATATTCAACACTGACAATGGTGCAATGACATATTCAACACTGACAACCCTTGGACAGACCATAAGGTTGTTGCCTTGGCCAGAATTACCGCCAAGGACTTACAGGTTTACAGGAATCGAAGCAATGCTTTTAGGTCTCTCCGAAATTGCCTGTGTTGGGAACCACCGGTAGGCAATAGTTTTAAAGTTAATTGTGATGCAAGCTTGTATATGGATTCAAATTTAGCGGGATTTGGGTGTATTATTAGAGATTCTAAGGGAGATTGGATCTCGGGCTGCTCTGGAAGCATTCCCCCTTGGTCTATAATCAGATGTGAATTATTTGCTGCTTGGAGGGGGCTGGTTTTAGCTTGGGATTGCGGTTTGAGGGATATTATATGTGAAACAGATTGCCTTGACATTCTGCCCATCATGCATTTGCTTACAAGTAGGTATCCATCTGAAGTAACAGATTTGGTTCACAAGATTCAGGAGCTTTTATCTCGTCCTTGGCTTGTTCACTTTGAATGGGTGTCCCGAGAAGCAAATAGAGCTGCGGATTGGATGGCTAAATATGGTGCCAAGAGTAACTCTAATCATGTTATTTGGTCTGAGCCTGGTGTTGATCTCCAACGAATCATCCGCTCGGATTTAGAATAGTTTTTGCTTTGTTTCTTTCCTTGTTTAGTCACCAAAAAAATTAGTATATATTTTATTTACTATTATTATTTATTCTTGTGAGCGAATCGTCTTATTGCCTTTACACAACTCAATTACTCAATCAAATATAGTATTATAAATTTAAATGGTAAATAATTTGCTTTCTTAATGACTCATCTTTTACATTCTTTAAGAATAACATTTTTGTTTTTCAATTTTGAAAAAGAAAAGTATGCACAACAGCACAAGATGATTCACTACTGATATGTGTCATTGTATGAGGTAGAACATAAATTCCTGTGCCGTGCTAAAATCTTCATTGATGCTGGCTAGAGAAGAACATCACATCTTGGTTTTTCCCATTGTAGAATACCTTAGTTTCAAAAGCATACTCTTCTTGTCGAAGAGTGTCTCCAATCTCCATTCTATATCCTTAACACTTTCCATCCTTCCATGATAGAGGCATGTAAACAATACATTCCAACTATGACAGAAATAACTGCCAATGGAAACTCATCAAGTATTGAATTATCTTAAATCATCTATCCCCAACTATTATACATCTAAAACTGGTTCCTTAGTCTCAAAAGAATAACCTGGTATTTGTTTAGATTCCATGGTTCTTGCATTGGCTTCCTGGTTGAATTGTTCATCAACTTCCTCAAACTCTGAAGTCTCTTCTGATGTATCATTGTCGTCTAAGTCCAAATTTGGTTCACCATTCAACTTTGCATGCTCATTCCCTTCTCTGTAGTTGCCTTGATAAGGTTGACCAGACACCTTAATTTTTATACGCCGTCCTCCTTTGACGTATCTATATTTCCACCTAGGTGGTGGATATTTTTGGTGTATCTTCTCATATTTGTCCAACATGCCCACCTCCTTAAAGACACCTCCAATCACTTGCACGACAGTCAAATTAGGATGAACACCAAGCTCCTCCATATCAGCAAAAACCTACAATCAGATCATGTCTGTTTCAGGGTGATATTTGGTGGATATTTAGAGAGTGAATATTTTCTAGCAATTAGCTTGTCTTGGTTATATATACCTCTTGAATTTTATTTATCTTCTATTCTTGTAATTATCATTTCTCTTTTGTCTCTGATAAATTTTCTCCTCCTAAATACATTTCACCAGTTGAACAAGTAATATCCTAGAATTTAGGAATTTCATGACTAGTAAGCAGATTATAAAGATGCAAATTATTTATATTGACATAAAATCACAAATCAGAATAATACCTCAAACATCTTGTCATACATGCCTCTCTTGTAGTAGATAGATATCATTTTATCAAAGAATTTACGAGGCAAGCTTTCCATATACTGCATTAATAACTTTGTCCAAAGCTCTTCAGCTTCATCGATTCGATCATCTTCTGCTAATGCATTCAATAATGTGAAATAGCTTCCCATAGTCCTACCTTGACCTTTGCTTAACATCCACTTTGTTACCTACAGTTCCATAGGTAATTTGCATACGCGGGAACTAATTTAGCCAGATCGAGTATACACAGCAACATAAGACATTAGAAGGTTAAACGAAACAAAAATTAAAAGAATAAACTCAAAATAAATTAAATAGGTCTGGTTCCTGAAGACGACATCCAACAACTTGGTGAATACAACATGAATGAAGACAAGGGCGTTAAGACTGCGTTTGAAAAGGAGACTAAAACTGAGAGACTAAGAACGGAAGACAAAGGCTGAGACAAAGATTACCGTCTCTGGTCAACAAACACAATACTGAGTTCTAATCTTCCCGTCTCAGTCCCAGTCTCTGAAAACAAACACTACCTAAAAGTTTACATGAATAACATTTCTTTGTTTAAGTACCTGTATTACCCGCTTCCACTCTTGTTGATCTTCTAGAGTCTTGAGTGCCTTTTTCATAGTAATTAAAGGGAACTCTAATTCCCAAGCAACATAGGAATCAAGAGCACCATAAACTTCCTCTTTGACATTTGACAGCTGTCTAATCTACACACAAGACACACAGAGACATTAACTTTCGCAAGAATCCAAATCACCTAAGAAAAAATCAATCAGAAATTTTCTACTATCATGATTATCAAGTGAGAAGAAAAAATTGGAACAGAAATTAAAGATTAAACTACCATTTCTAACTATGAAACTTTAAATCAGTGGCAAATTTAACCATGAATGGACGAAACTAGTTTTGTACCCACGAAAGATGGTTTATGCGACAAACGTATTCAAACTTTAATTTTATTCATGCGTAGATTTGTCAATATTCCAAACTTCCAATGGTAGAAATCAGAATTTTTCGTCTTTTGTACAAAATTAGTTTCCTTTATTCATGGTAGATTTGTCGACATGCTGAACTTTTATGATAGAAATGGCATTTATCCGAAATTAAATTAAGAACTTACAGTCTCAACAAGCTTAGCAGCCTTGTTAATGGTCCCAACTCTTTTATGGGTCTTCCAAACTCGTGGATAGCGCGGCCTTGGACCTTTTGCAGCACACACCTGAAATTACAACAAAAGAAATTCAGACAAAAAAATGTTTGAAGCTGGAAGAGTTTGCATATTTTAACAATCATAGTAATGTCACTTCCCAAATCTTACCACAGTGCTTCGTGTGCTTGATGGAATTTCCATTGCTTGAAATGTTTTAGCAATAAGTAAAGGAGAAACTCTCAGTGCATGCATCCTGAAGAACTGTCTTTACAATAGAACACTGAACACCATAACAATAAGAGCAATTCCGCTCATTTCAGTTTCCAATATAACACAGAAAAAGCATCAAGAAAAGTGAAAGAAATAGCATAATTATCAGAACCGAACCGGTAATTGACCCAATCATACAACCGGGTCACTGGTTCAACTGGTGGGCCCGGTTAACCCGGTCATAATTAAATAAAAATGTAAAATTATAAAATTAAAATCAAAAGTTAAAACTTAAAATACATGTCTTCACAAACATATTAATAACAATTAAGTGTCAATCTTTAGACATAACTAATGATGCCAAAAGAGATAATAATCTAGTCACTGGTACAAAATACTTTCTCAATTTAAATAAACAAGAGAGAGAGCAGAAAATAACATAATCAGTAAATCAAATTCAAGGGATGATCTCAAAGTCGCGTCTATATTTTCATAGGACAAATTTGAAACTTGACCAACATTTTCTTCATTTTGATATGCATTTATATCTACATTTGTGTATTTTTCACAAATCAATACCAAGAATAATTCATAATAGCAACTGAGTTGTGATGAAGACATTTTTAAAATTCTAGCAAAAAAAAACCAAACAGAGAGCATGGGAACAACAATTTAACTGAACAATTTTATTCTGAGTTGTAGAGAGCATAAACCGCATTTTCAACAACAAATTCAACTATGATAATTTTCAGCAACAAAAGATTTAGCTCAAAAGATGATTTACAGGTTTACAGATTTACAGCAACAAAAAATTACCTAAGTAATTATTTCAGCAAGACAACAAATTCAAGCTCCAGTGATGATAATCAATAACAAATTCAACAAAGTGATGATTTTCGGCAACAGAAAAAAAGTTCAATGATATTTCCAGCAACAAATTCAACTTTTAGCAACAAAATCAAGGTGCAGTGATGAATTACAGGCTGTTCAACTATGATAATTTTCAGCAACAAAAAGTTTAACTCCAAAGATGATTTACAGCAACAACAAAAATTTAGCTAAGTGATTATTTCAGCAAAACAGCAACAAATTCAAGATTCAGCGATGATAATCAGCAACAACTTCAACTCAGTGATGATTTTCATCAACAAAAAAAAAATAGCTCAGTGATATTTTCAGCAATAAATTCAACTTACAGCAACAAATTTAACAAATCCTAGTTCAGTTACGATTTACAGCAACATTTAGATCAGCAACAATAAAAATTACTTGATTAGATTCAGCAACATGAAAAACTACACGGAGAAGGGAAATCTGGAAAAGAGAGAACTGGGGAAGCGATGATGCAGGGACTCACCAACGGTCCACGGTCCACGGCGACGACCCCAAGGAAGGCGACAAAGCAAGGGACAACCACGCGAGTTGCTTCTGCCGCCGGCGACGAGGCGCCCAGGGAAGACCGTGAGACGTTGAGACGCCGGCGACGAGACAATGAGACGCCCGCAGTGTGACTGAGACGAGATTCGAGTGAGACTGAGAGGCAGAATCGAGAAGAGACAACCACGGACGACGAGCAGCAACAAACACGCAGAGCTCGAGCACTCACTGGCGGAGGGAGGCGCGAGCAGCCGAGTACAAACGGAGGAGAGAGGCGAGACGCGAGCACACGACGCGAAGGACCCGGCGAAAGGCCCGGCAACGGCAGCCAGCGTGCGGCGGTGACGGTGAACCGAGGTGAGCTGAGTGAGAGAGAGAGAGAGATGGGGATAACGGTGTTCATGGGCTGGGTGAGGCCGGGTTTAATGTGACCCAAATCCGGGACGAAATATATACCCGACCTATTTGTTAGACGTTCTAGACCTGATAAAACTTACATATTTTTTGACCACAATTATATTGAGTGAAAACCGGACCGTTAACAATAATTAATATTACATAATATGTATTGTGCCAAAAATATGAAAAGACAAAACAAAACTGCAGGAATCCAATCTTTAAACCATGCCCTCATTATATTAAAAAACATAATTTTGGGAATTAGATTTCATTGTAACTACATATGTGGAGTTTAACATGAACAAGTTTGAACTGAGACACTCAAAAAGTTTAAATGGAATTGAAATGAAGGTCAAGAACAAGTTTATTTCGTGCTCGTGAATTGAGTGACTTCAGCTGAGCAAAGCTTGCAGCTTGAGCCTCCATTTAAGAGTAAAGTACCAATCCGGTCCCTGTCCATTTCTCAAAATGACAAGACGATTCTTAACCAAAAACACGTTCCATTACGGTCCCTAACCCTGTACTCCGTCTGCCAACCCGGTCCTTCTGTCAGTTTTACGGCGAAAACTCGACGGAAATTGCTGACGTGTCAGGTTAAAAAATGGACAAGGACCTAGTTGTCTCTAAATTTAAATTAGTTAGGGGTTTATTTGTCTTTATTATTCTATAAACAATATTTTTAATTATATTTTTATTCATTATATTAATATTCTTTTTTAATAAAAAAGTACAAACTAATTAATAAATTATTCAAATTTAAAAATATCATTTATTATAAAACTAAATAAATAATTTTTAAATATATAAATAATAAACATTAAAATTCAGTTAATACATTAATAATAATAATCCTATGATATACTATTAGTATTATGATCTGTTTCATAATAAATGATATTTTTAAATTTGAATAATTTATTAATTAGTTTGTACTTTTTTATTAAAAAAAGAATATTAATATAATGAATAAAAATATAATTAAAAATATTATTTAAAGAATAATAAAGACAAATAAACCCCTAACCAATTTAAATTTAGAGACAACTAGGTCCCTGTCCATTTTTTAACCTGACACGTCAGCAATGAGTTTTCGCCGAAAAACTGACAGAAGGACCGGGTTGGCAGACGGAGTACAGAGTTAGAGACCGTAATGGAACGTGTTTTTGGTTAAGGATCGTCTTGTCATTTTGGAAAATGGACAGGGACCGAATTGGTACTTTACTCAAAAAGTTTAACATGAACAAGTTTGAACTGAGACACTCAAAAAGTTTAAATGGAATTGAAATGAAGGTCAAGAACAAGTTTATTTCGTGCTCGTGAATTGAGTGACTTCAGCTGAGCAAAGCTTGCAGCTTGAGCCTCCATTTAAAGACAAAGCAATCAAGAGGAGAAATTATAACAGAAATTAAATTATGTAACAATATCTGCTACAGTTCAAAACAGTAGCAAAAGCTAAGAAATTTGCTCCATTTGGGTTTGAAAGCATCAACATCCACACTTAATCAGAGTTCTAATAATAAAAAATTAATACCCATATCTTTAATCAGAATTTTAATAATCAAAATCAACACCCACATTCCTAAATTCACAAATTCTGATAATCAAAATTCTTATTCCCTAACCAGAATATTAATTAAACAATAAAATTAATTATTTACCTGAGAAAAAGACCGGAGAAGAGAGCAGAACAGAAGGAGCGGGACTAGCAGCGCAGAGCAGTGGCAGGAAAGTAATAGAGAAAAAGACGACCGGACCAAGCAAAGAAGCGTCAGTAGTCACCGAGAAGCAGGACAGCACTGTAGGTCATCAGTCGTCGGACGTCACCGAGAAGTGGGGACTGCCGGACTGGGGACTGGGGACTGGGGGAGAGAGGCTGAATGGCTGAGGGAGGCAGGGAGCTTGAGGGCTGCATTGTTGCGTGTACTCCCCCGCCCTGTCCTAATTGTGTAATGTGTATGATGACTGGCCGGGTCGGGTGACTCGAGTTATGGTTCGGTCCCGGTTTTATTTTCTTTTCAGATTTTATTTTTTCACTCTGGATCAATTTTGGGTCACTTCAGGTCCAGGTCTTCATCGTCCGAAATGCTTCGGTCAAACTGGCAGGATCGAGCCGAGTTTTAAAGTCCACAAACGTAACAGCAACGACTTGCTTGAAGAATGAGGCTGTGAGAGTAGTGAGGGAATAGTTATCAAATTCGAACGGATCAGCCGGTTCGATCGAAAATCCAGTAAACCAGATCTTTAATTGATCCGAATTAACATTCAAACAGTACAAGTAAAAGAATCGGTCAAACCTAAAAAATTCGGTCTGAAGTGCAAACCGAACCAGATCGATCAGCGCGCAAGATGACTCAGATACCAATTTCAAAAATTTGCTTTCTTAGGGGTTCAAACATGGGAGTCCAAGAGCATAAAAGACTTTTTAACTACCAAACTAAGATACTCTTTAATTTTATAAATGCCTTTTTATAAATATATTATAACTTATTAGATATATCCTAATTAATAACTATATCTTATTAACTCTTTTACTCATGTAAAATTTAAAATCTCCTTATACTTTTGTCCTTTTAATCTCACGATTAGATCGCTTTCTTTAGAGAGATATTTGTCCCCACACTTAGTTGCTATAGGGTTGATGACAATACTCTCCCAGAATACAATGAAATCTAAGAATTTCTTAATTAGCATTAGTAAGAAATTCTCAACTCTCTTGAACAAATAAAATCTATTAATAGTTGATTAAAATGTACACTTAGTACTTCCACTTATGAAATAGTGGACAATGACTTATTTATACATATTGCACATAGCAATTATGATTAGTTACGTATACAAATGGTTGTGTCTTTTCTATTGCCAATAGATACAATATTTTGAATTAAAGAGTTGTGTTCCTTTAGCTAATAGACACAATGTTTTGAACATACACAATCATTAAAAGGTTGTGTCCCTTCAACCAAATGGTACTAAACGGTTAGTAACCGTTTATTAATATTAACAATATTAATAATAATATCAATAATATTAATAATATTAATTAATCAAATTTGTAAATACCCTTCAATCCCCCACTATTTACAAAATTTAAATGTCATACAAGTATATGCATAAAGAATGTGTCACTAAGATTAAACATTCTTTTAGTGTAAATTTTAAAGTTCTAACGAAGTAATAGGTGTCTAATCGATTAAACTTATACTCCATATGCTAGTACCAAAAATCACACACATTACTTATACCCTCCAAGTTCAAGAGTTTACAATTTGGCTCAAAAGAATATTATCTATCCATTTGTGTTTCTTCTTTCGAAATTAGCTTTAGTTTTTTTTCATAATAACTACACTAATTGAATGAATTTTTTTCAACTATGAATATCATCAAAAGCTAATTGTATGAAAGTTGAGTTTTAAATGATTGTTTAACGACATATACAAAAAAAGGACATTTTTTTTGTGACTAAAAAAATGGACATTTTGATTATATTGTCAAGGTTTCAAAATATGAGGTTATTATCACCAATGACCAATGGATCCACTCCTATAGGTGTGGGGGCAAGCGCTCCCACTACAGTTTGAAATTTTATTGAGTAGTATATAATAATAATATTTATTTGCCTCCATTAAATTATTAAATTTGACCCCATAATAATTTTTTATTCAACTTTCGACACTTGATAGCCAATTTGAAAACTTCATATTAGATGTCCATTATAATGATCAATTTTCAAATTTAAATAAGATTTGACTCATCCTGGTTTCATGAATATTTACGAGAATAAAACCTCTAAAATTCTCGATTAGAGCGGCACCACTCTTATATTCATATATGTGGAATCTTTTGATAGATAATATTATCATTCCATTAAGAGTTTAAACTCACCCTCCTAATTTATTGTAAATAGTACTAAATCCTATACCTTAGTGCTCCAATTGCTAAATGATGGTTTCAGTGGCTAAGAGAAGGGGGGAGTTAAATCTTAGCCCCCTTTTTTGTTGCTAACACTTGCTGAACTCAGAAGAGACTTTTCTGTTTTGGCTCGTCTCTGGACACGAGACTTTTTGTTTTGTCTCGCCACTTGCCACGAGACTTTTTGTTTTGTCTCGTCACTTGGCACGAGACATTTTAGTTTTTGCTCCTGTGCAGTAGAAAACAGAAATGAAGTAGAAGAGAAGAAATATTACACCCAGATATATCCTGGTTCAGCTGCTAAGTGCAGTGCAGCCTACATCCAGTCTCCATCACAACAATGATGGAATTATAAGAAAGCATTTGTTTGGGCTTGCAACAATAATATTTATTCTGGCCCATTTAATAATTCAGCCTCATGGTATGAGAAACATGTAGCAAGGCTGATTATTGGGCTTAAACTAGAAATTCATTTTTCGGCCCAATAGAAAATCTGCACAACAAAATTATTAATTTAGTAAGTATGAATTAAGATCAAATTAATAATTTTGTAATTAAATATTTTAATAATATTTGTTCATCATCAAAATTAAATAAGTTTTCCAAACTCATCAATCTCCCACTTGATAACAAACATTATTAAAATTGAAATGGAAAGAAATTTAGATATTGAGTAAAGAATACTCCCTTTGAATTTGAATTTCTCCCCCTTTCTAAATGTCACATAGCTCCCTCTTGATGCATGCTTATTTTACCAAGAGAAGCACTAACCTGTAACATTTAAATCAAGCTTCAAGTAACAATGTTATTTAGCATATTTTATGATGCTAAATGCTTGATCTATGAGCAGTTTTAATTGATAATCAAAACTCATTTGATATCATAAACTGATTTACTGCTCAAACATAAACAAAAATCTATCCAAATATTTTCCAAACATTTCTTGTTAGTATATCAGAGCAAAACAAAATGATGGGAAAAATATTTGAAGTACACATGATCAAAACAAGGCAGTTTTAATATATTACACAATTTAAAGGAACTGCCAAAAATAAGTTTTCAATCCAACAAGTTTATCAATGATGAATCAACAGCCAGGCATCAAGGATAAATCAAACATCATTATAAACCAAATGCCAAATGAGTATTAACTAATCATGATAAACCAAATGCTTCATGCAGTTCAAACAGCAGTGACCACAGTAAAACAAATGCTATAACAACATTCATTCTTTGAACACATGCATTCTTTGAATCAAGGGTGATCATAAATTTTCAATTTTGAAAATTTCATCCCCTGTTCTCATCTCCTGTTTTTCCATCCCCTGTTTTGTTCCAATTTCAATTTTGGAACATAAATTTCCTCCCCCTTTTGTCATCATGGGGGCACTTGCACAAAATATGATCATCATAGCAAAATATTCAAAGTAAAGTAGCAAAAGTATATCACAGTATCCTAGAGATTATCCTAGAGCAGTGAGTATCAAGTCATGCTCCTACAAAAAACAAATTGAGCCTAATGGAGCCAATATCAAACAGAATAAAAACAGTCATTTAATCATCAGAAAAATTAATATCTTCTTCCTCAGCGCCTCCTTCACTTTCATCTTCCAGATCCTCCTTAAGAGATGCTAGCATCAGGCTGACCCTTTCTTTGCAATTTTTCCAAGCTTTCTCGCTTTCAGAGGCTTGCTTGCGAGTCTCTTTGTGAGATTGAATCATCATATCGGCCATGTTGGAGAATTTACCCAAAATTTCTTTGATGGATTTGACTGTTTTGGAAGACTCTGGCCGAGTCTCATTGTCACTGTCTGAAGCCACAGATTTGCCCCCTTTGGTTCCTTTAGTCGCTCCTCCTCCTCTAATGGAGGATACTTTGTTTTCCACTGCCTCATTCAACAGATCAACTTTAAAGTATTCAAAAATTCTTGTTAAAAACATACCATAAGGCAGATTTGCCTTTTTGGTGCTTCTAACAGAATCTCACATATGCCTAATCATGATATATCTAAAAGATATAGGAGTAGAGGTAACCAAAGCAAATAATATGAGACAGTCAGAAAATGTTACTCGATTGTGTGAGCCACTTTGGGGAGTCAAGATATGGGTGATGATTCGGTGAAGCAGAGAGTTGACTGGTCCTAGAGCTTTGTGGGTTGGAATCGTTCCATGCAAGCCAGAAAGGTTCTCGCAAATGTGCTGAAGAACTGCTTTGTATGAAACGCCAACTTGTGTGTCCCATTTGTCTACCATATATGCTCGTGGTCCTTCATCCTTGAAGCCCAGGGCCGCTCCAATGGTCTCAAAATCAAGGGCTATTTGAACCCTTTTGACATAGGAATGAAGAGTGCCATCAATGAGTCGCATATTGGCGTAGAACTCTCGGACAAGGCCAAGATAGACTGGTTTTTGAATGAGAAGAAAGGGGCTTCCAGTTGAGGAGTTCAAACAGAGTGGAGATGTTGATGCCCTTGTTAGTGAGAGTGTCGAGATTCACAAGATAGGTTGTACATAGATGACGTTTTTCCATAACATCATTGTGAAACTCAAAAGAAGTGCAAGAGTTGAATCTGCTAGGATCAAAGTGGGAGTGAGTCTTGCCATACTTGTTTCTGAATTCCAGGGATTCCAAGTTTGGTGGTTCGGTGGTGTTATGAAGAGCAAAATCCTTCGACTTTTGAGCACTCTTCCCGAATGCATGGGGAGTTGATCTCTTTGGTGGTGATTGTGGAGGGGAAGGAATGGGAGAAGTATGAGACTCCTCTTCTTCCGTCACGGGAACACTTTTCTTCTTCCTTGAGGAAGTTTTTGTGGCAATGACTTTTTTTCTCATTGTGTCTGTGCGTTTTGATGGGGGTGAGGGTGATGAAGATGATGTAGAATGGATGTGAATGTGTGTGTGTGATTGTGGAGTAGACTGTTTTTGAGAGAATAGAAGCCTTTCACTTTTTCTTGGCGCGGTTTTCTTTTTCATGGTGATGGAGGAATGAAATATGAAAGGTTATGGAGATAACCGAATTGAGTGGAAGGGAGATGTAAGGTAAGTGACGCATTAAATGAGGGTTGGAGAGAGAATATGGAGTGAGTAATGACCATTAGTGGGCGGTTAATGACCATTATGGGTGGTTATTACCCAAAAAAATGATTTCCCTTTTTAACTTTTGAAATCTAAAACTGAAAAGTTGTTGCCTTAAATCAAGGGATTAAATGGAGAGAAGGATTTTGATTTGACAATAACCACTTCCAAAAAGATTTGATGACACAAGAAGGAGATTCTTATTTGTAGAGAGATAACTGCCATAACTGTTAAGGTGGGGTCAAGAAGTTTTGGTGGGGCCCATAAAATTTGAACTTCAGCGTTGCCTCCCCCTTGATCATAGCTCCTCCAACAAGCTTGCATTTTTATCTCGTCCAAACCTACGAGACAAAACAGGACAGTGTTAAAAAAATTCACAAATTGTCAATGAAACTTAAATCAAACATTTCCAAACTTTTTCTCAAGGTACAGAATCTATCTTCACAGAGGGGTTTTGTAAAAATATCAGCAATTTGGTCTTCAGATTTTACAAATTGAATATCAATAGTACCCTTTTGCACATGTTCCCTATTAAAGTGATATTTTATCTCAATGTGCTTAGTTCTTGAGTGCAAAACAGGATTTTTTGAAATGTTTATAGCACTCATATTATCACAAAATAAGGGTATACTATTGATTTTTAATTTGTAATCTTCCAATTGTGTTTTTAACCAAATTAATTGGGTGCAACATGCAGATGCGGAAATGTATTCTGCTTCAGCGGTGGATAAAGCCACTGTGGCTTATTTCTTGCTTTACCACATGTTGAGTGAGCTTCCAAGGAAGCAACACATTCGGACGTGCTTCTTCTATCCACTCTATCTCCCGCATAATCTGCATCACAAAACCCTACTGCACAAAATTCATCAGATTTAGGATACCACAAGCCATAATCACAAGTTCCCTTAATGTATCTAATGATGCGTTTAACAGCCGTAAGATGGGATTCTTTTGGGTGAGATTGAAATCTTGAGCATACAGCCACACTTTGAACAATATCCAGTCTAGAGGAGGTAAGGTACATGAGTGAACCTATCATTCCCCTATACTTTGTTTCATCTACATCTTGACCATCATCATCCTTTTCAAGTTTTGTGTTGGGATGCATTGGTGTTCCCATTGCTTTGGAATTTTCTAGGCCAACTTTCGGACAGGTGTAGAGTTTTGATGAACTTCTGGTGGTCTCACTGTTTCAGTTGCTTGTGCCTGCTCAGGAGACAAAATGGAAATATCTCCTCCAATCTGACGAGACAAAACTGGGCTGACAGATTCTTCATTTTGCACAGATTTGGGATTTTCTTTATTTGTTCCAGCCTCTTCACAATCTAAATCAATATCCTTCACAATACTGGGAATTAAGTTAGAATCACAAAAGGCAACATGTATGGATTCCTCTATGGTTCTATGCTCTTTGAGATAAACTCTATAGGCCTTGCTTGTGGTGGAATATCTAACAAACATTCCTTCATAGGATTTTGGATCAAACTTTCCAAGATTTTCTTTATTGTTAAGCACAAAGCATTTGCATCCAAAAACATGAAAATACTTAAGATTTGGAGGGGTTCCTTTCCATAGTTCATATGGTGTTTTCTTTAACCCTTTTCTAATGATTGTTCTATTCAAAATATAACATGCTGTGTTCACAGCCTCAGCCCATAAGAATTTAGGAATTTCACTCTCACATAACATAGTCCTAGTCATTTCTTGAAGGCTTCTATTCCTTCTTTCAACCATCCCATTTTGTTGGGGGGTTCTAGGGCATGAAAAATTATGAGAAATCCCTAAGTCATCACAGAATTTTTCAAAGTCTTGATTTTCAAATTCTCTTCCATGATCACTTCTCAAATGGGCAATTTTCAAATCCTTTTCATTTTGAATTTTCTTACAAAGGGTGGAAAAAGCATGAAAAGCATCATTCTTATGAGCAAGGAAAAGTACCCAACCAAATCTAGAGTAATCGTCTACCACCACAAGACTATAATGTTTACCTCCTAAACTTTGAGTTCTAGTAGGACCAAAAAGATCAATATGTAACATTTTCAATGGCCTTTTGGTTGAGATTCCATCTTTTGATTTAAAAGAAGATTTTACTTGTTTGCCCAATTGACAAGCGTCACAAGTAAGATCCTTATCAAACTTGATGTTTGGAATTCCTCTAACCAAATTTCTTTTGACTAGCTTAGAAATTTGATACATGCTAGCATGTCCCAACTTTCTATGCCAAAGCCATTTTTCAGATTCAAAAGATGTAAAACATGTTACATTTTGTTCCTTTAAATCCTCAAGAGTTAATCCATACACATTGTTGCATCTTTTAGCTTTAAGAAGAACATTCTCAGTTTTCTCACACACAACTAAACAAACAAATTTCTTAAAAATAACTTCAAAACCCAAATCACAAAGTTGACTAACACTAAG
>NC_029786.2:10178281-10211977 GCF_000816755.2 Arachis ipaensis
AGAAGGTTGTCTTTCCGGTCATATGCCTAGAGCATCCGCTATCCATATACCACATATTTTCATTCCTTTTGGATGCTAGGCACACCTACAAAAACAAGCTTAAGTAACCTTAGGTATCCAAATCTTTTTGGATCCTTTTACGTTAAACCATCTTCTATGTCCTAAGCCATTGTAATCAAAAACAATTTTATAAACCTTATCACCGACCATTCTTTCACCAAAAAAGCATTGAATGGGAAAGTGTCCATTCCGATTACATAGTCTACAAAATCTTGGAGTTGCTGTTTTGTTAAAGTAGGTGGGATCTTGAAATCTTGTGTCATTAGAAGATGAAGCAATATTTTCAAAATGTGATTTTTCAGATTTATAGAATCCCAACCCAGCCTTATCATAAAGAGGTTTTTGACTAGCCAATATGTGATTCAGACTTTCGAAACTTTGTGTGAACTTGGCTAAGTCTTCCTTAAGTCTTTTAACCTCTTTAAGCAACTCTTCATTTTGCTTAAAACAATCTACATATGCAAGAACAGAATGGTTACTTTCACAGCTTCTAACTTGGGCTCTTAACTGCTTATTCTCTTCAACAAGATCACAAGCAGTTTCGGCCTCTCTCACCTTTTCTTTTAGAAAACTGTTTTCAGCCTTAAGAATGGTGTTTTGTTGTTCAAGTTCTTGATTTTCCAGCAGAAAACATCTTATTTTTTCAGAAAGGTGGTCTATCATAAGATGAAGATCTTCAGTGTTAGGGTTATGAAAGACTACTTGATCTATGTGGTCTGCCATGAGACATGTTTGTGACTTGGTCTCGGTTTCTTCATCATCATCATCAGAGTCATTCTCCAAGTCTTCCCATGTGGCCATCAGTCCTTTCTTCTTTCCTTTTTTCGGCTTTTCTTCCTTCTTTAGCTTGGGACAGTCAGATTTGAAATGCCCCATTTCCTTGCAATTGTAGCAAGTTACTTTGCTAAGGTCTTTCTTCACTCTCCTTTTGCTGCTGCCTTTGCTTTTGAGCTTAGCCATTTTCCTGAATTTTTTTGCAAACAACACAAACTCATTTTCAGAAGAGTTATCACTGGATTCTTCATCCAGAGGGTTAGTCATAGAAGAAAAAGCAATTCCTTTCTTTTTTGAATCTTTTTTCAAATAGGTGTTTTCAAAAGCAAGAAGATTTCCTCTCAAATCATCAAGTGTCATGGAATCTAAGCCACTGCTCTCAGAAATAATTAAAGCTTTAGTTTCCCACTCTTTTGTGAGACATCTCAACACTCTTCTCACTAGCACAGATTCAGAGTGTGTAATTCCCAGAGCATCTAAGCCAACAATGATGGAATTGAACCGTTCGAACAATTCATCAATGGACTCTCCTTCCTTCATTGCAAACATTTCATACTCTCTATTCAACATGTATGTCCGAGTCTTCTTTACAATGGTGGTTCCTTCATGGGTGATTTGCAATTTGTCCCAGATTTCCTTTGCCGTTGTGCATCTTGATACCCGTCGGTATTCCTCGAAGCTGATAGCACAATTGAGTAGGTTTACTGCCTTGGCATTTAACTCCACCTTCTTCCTATCTTCCTCGGTCCATCTTGCTTCTGGTTTGAGAGAGACAACTCCTTCGGCACTTGTAACAGTTGGATATTGTGGTCCTTCCAAGATGATTTTCCATAGTCTGTAATCCACTGCTTGTACAAATATCTTCATCCTCTCCTTTAGGGGTGGAAACAGGCCAGGCCAGGCCAGACTTTGCTCTTAACAGGCCTGGCCTGTCATACAGTTAATTGGCCTGAGCCTGGCCTGCAGCCTGTTATAGGCTCTTTATAAGGTACTAGGCCTGGCCTGTTATTCAGTCTGGCCTGGCCTGTAGCCTGTTAAAAGGCCTGATAATTTTTTTTTATAAAAATAAAAATATTATTTAAAAAAACTGGCCTATTAATGTATTAAGGCTTTTAAAAGAGCCTGGGCCTGTGCCTATTTTATAACAGGCCAGGTCAGGCCAGGCCAAACACAGGCCAGGCTGCAGGCCCCTGGCAGGCCGCCTGGCCTTTTTCCACCCCTACTCTCCTTCCAATAAGTATAATTTTTCCCATTGAAAAGAGGGGGTCTATTGCTTGATTGACCTTCAGTCAGATTATAGGACACCACATTTGCGCCACTATTTTCTGCCATGAGGATCTTTGCTCCAAGCTGCAAAGCTTGATCTCTTTGAGACCAAGCTCTGATACCAATTGATGGTTTCAGTGGCTAAGAGAAGGAGGGGTTGAATCTTAGCCCCCCTTTTTGTTGCTAACACTTGCTGAACTCAGAAGAGACTTTTCTGTTTTGGCTCGTCTCTGGACACGAGACTTTTTGTTTTGTCTCATCACTTGCCACGAGACTTTTTGTTTTGTCTCGTCACTTGGCACGAGACATTTTAGTTTTTGCTCCTGTGCAGTAGAAAACAGAAATGGAGTTCTGGTCCTTTCTTGATCATCACCCTTCATCAATCTGAGCTCTCCATCATTGGCTTGCTCTCCAAGATTGATTTCTGGCCCTTGATGCTTCATGATGATAATGACTTCATCTACTTCAATCTCTGCCTCAACCATCACTTCGCCACTCTAGCTACTTCCTGTGGTGGTTGAGCAGAATCAAAGACAAGCCATGCTTCAAGAATCTCCCTTGTTGGCCGAATCTTTACCTTCCATTTTTTAGCATGAAGAACTCAAGATAACCTCACCAAATCTAACCACATTTGGTGAGTATCTTAGCCACAGCTCATTTTTATTTTAGTATATTTTCTTGCCATCATCAGCTTGATGGTCTTGATGCATGCAACTTCTTCCTTTTCTTGGTTGATGAGCATAGCGTCCATAGCTTCCTGGACAAGGACCAAAGGAAGAGGAAGAAAGAGATGAGAGAGAATGTGAAGTTAAAGTAAAAGCAATTAAATGAAACTGAAACATATTGATAGATTGCTTTTACTTCCCTTGCTTTGAGTAGCGTATAGCATTAATCATAATGATTCCCTATCAAATCAAAGTCAAGTTCTCTCTCATGTTTCCAAGGCTAGCTTATTAAGTTTTGAAATCCATTCTTAGCAAGCAATAGAATCCGTTGGAAAGCATGAAGCCTATTTGCTTTCTTAGTTTCGGACCAGGCTTGGAACCATTCATCACTAATAAGACTTGGGCTTGTAGTATTGAAATTAAAGCTGGCCCAATTAATAACATTTGCTTTCCTGATGAATTTGATTTCGGATCAAGCATAGAGCACATAAGAAAGCATTTGTTTGGGATTGCAACAATAATATTTATTCTTGCCCATTTAATAATTTAGCCTCATAGTATGAGAAACATGTAGCAAGGCTGATTATTGGGCTTAAACTAGAAATTCATTTTTCGGCCCAATAGAAAATCTGCACAACAAAATTATTAATTTAGTAAGTATGAATTAAGATCAAATTAATAATTTTGTAATTAAATATTTTAATAATGTTTGTTCATCATCAAAATTAAATAAGAGTTTTCCAAACTCATCACTAAATAACTTGTTATTACCCATTAAACCTTGAAACTAGTGGTCTACTAGAATAAGGTTGGATTCCCATCATTTAGCAATAATAGGTTTTAATCCCATTTTAACAGTAGTTTCTTTGATTTTATCCCTTGACAAATCTTTAGATAAAGGGTCTGCTAAATTTCCTTGAGATCTTACATAAGTGATGGTAATTACACCATCATCTATTAGTTGCCTCACAAATTTATGTCTCAAACTTATATGTCTAGACTTTCCATTATAAACCTTATTATATGCTCGAGACATGGTTGATTCATTATCACAGAAGATTGAAATGACTGTCGTCTGCTGTGGCCACAACTTCATATCATATAACAAATTTCTTAACCATTCCGCTTCTTTACCTGCGGCTGATAAAGCTACAAACTCAGCCTCCATAGTAGAATGTGTAATACATGTTTGTTTCTTTGAGGCCCAACTTATTGCTCCACCGCCTATGGTGAAAATCCATCCTGAAGTGGATTTGTTATCACTAAGATTTGTAATCCAACTTGCGTCGGAATAACATTCTAAAACTGCGGGATAATCACTATAATGTAATCCCAAGTTTATGGTTTTCTTGAGATAACCAAGAACTCTTGTTATAGCTTTCCAATGTTGATTGCTAGGCTTTCCTGTAAACCTTGATAATTTGCACACAGCAAATGCTATATCAGGTCTAGTATAATGCATTGCATACATTAAACTTCCTATAGCACTATCATATTCTAATTGTGCTATAGGTCTTCCCATATTTCCTTCTAATTTAAGATTAGGATTATACGGCGTATTGAATTCTTTAATTGTGAGATGATCAAACTTTTCCAATACCTTTTTGATATAATGAGATTGACTTACAGTAAAGTCAACTTCATTCTTATGCACCTTTATGCCTAATATTGTATCAACTTCATTCAAATCCTTCATCTTGAATTTAGAAGTTAGATACTCTTTCGTTATACGAATTCCTTCTAAATTTATTCCGATGATTAACATATCATCAACATATAAACAAATGATTACTCCATAATCTTTAGTAAATTTTGAGTAAATACATTTATCCGCACTATTATGTGAGAAGCCATTTGATAATACCACTGAATCAAACTTCTCATGCCATTGTTTAGGTGCTTGTTTTAGCCCATACAAAGACTTAATTAATTTGCAAACTTTCTTTTCATTTTTGGGTAGCGCATAGCCTTCCGGTTGCTCCATATAAATTTCTTCATTAAGATCTCCATTTAGAAAACCCGTTTTAACATCCATTTGATGTATATGGAGCTTATGTATGGATGCTAATGCTATAAAAGTCCTAATAGAAGTCATTCTTGCCACAGGTGCGTAGGTATCAAAATAGTCTAGACCTTCTTGTTGTCTAAACCCCTTGGTCACTAACCTTGCTTTAAAGGTTTGTAATGAACCATCAGTATTATACTTTTTTCTAAATACCCACTTACATCCTATAGGATTTGATCCTGGAGGCAAATCAACTAAGACACAAGTATTGTTAGATAATATTGAGTCCATTTCATCATTTATTGCTTCTTTCCAAAAGGCAGAATTCCTTAAAGCCATAGCCTCTTTAAATGTTTGAGGATCACCCTCTATGTTCATAACAATAGGAATCTTGTTTGTTACAGAATTTCTAGTTCCTTCTACCAAAAAGGTGATAGCCTGAGAAGAAATAAAATCTGGACCCAAGTCCTTTTCTTTTCTTACTCTCAAACTCTTCCTTGGTTCAATCAACTCTTTGTCGTTTAGACGTTTATTATTTTGATTATTTATTTCTTGTGAAATATTAGTATCATTTTGGGGATACTTTGAATTAGAAGTTGAATCATTGATAAATTTATTTTCAATAAATTCTACTTCTCTTAATTCAACAACTACATTAGACACTAAGTCTAAAATTCTATATGCTTTAGAATTTTGAGCATATCCTATAAAAGTGCCTTTTATGGCTCTTGGCCCGAATTTGGTTCTCTTTTGATCAGGAACTCGATAAAAGGCTAAACACCCCCACACTTTAAGATAATTTAAATTAGGTTTCCTTCCTTTCCAAATTTCATAAGGAGAAACCTTTCTATGTCTTGATGGTATCCTATTATGGATATGACATGATGTCAATAATGCTTCACCCCACAAATTGTAAGGCAATTTTACATTTAGTAATATTGAATTAACCATATCCACTAAGGTACGATTTTTCCTTTCCGTCAAACCATTTTGTTGCGGAGTATATGGAGCGGAAGATTCATGCACAATACCATGTAATTCACAAAAGTGATCAAATTCATTAGAAAAATATTCTCCACCTCGATCACTATGAAGAACTTTTATTTTCTTATTATGCATATTTTCTACTTCCATTTTATATTTTTTAAACATTTCAAAAGTTTCATCTTTATTTATAAGCAAATACACATAAGTAAATCTAGAACAATCATCAATAAAAGTTATAAAGTATCTTTTTCCTCCTCTATTAATATTGCCATTTAGTTCACAAATATCACTATGAATCAACTCCAATAAATGTGTATTTCTTTCAACTTTAGGAAAAGGTTTCTTAGTAATTTTGGATTGTATGCAAATATCACATTTCTTATTAAAATCCTTGTTAATAAGATCAATATAGTTATTCTTTTGCATATATTCAATTGATTTGTAATTTAAATGTGCTAATCTACTATGCCATAAATCACAAGAATCAACAACATACAATGAAACATTCACTTTATTAATACTAAGTTTAAACATGCCTTCAGTACAATATCCTTTTCCTACGAATACATCATTCTTAAGCAAGATCATTTTATCGAATTCCATTACAACTTTGAATCCTTTCTTACATAAGAGACTAACAGAAACTAAATTTTTTCTCAAATCTGAAACATGAAGTACATTTATTAAATTTAATTTCTTTTCAGATGTAAAATTCAATTCCACAGTTCCTTGACCACAAACTTTGGCTGAGTTGTCATTGCCCATTAAGACCTCTCTATTGTTCACTTCTTCATATGTTTTGAATTGGTTGCGATCATTGCAAACGTGAACAGTAGCCCCTGAATCTAACCACCATTCAAGTGATTTTCCTTGTGTTGCTATGTTAACTTCTGTAACCATGCCAATATGCATGTTTTGTACTTTTTCTACAACCATAGCAATTAGATTCTTCTCTTCCACTAAGTTGGTCTTTGGTGCTTCCTTTTTCAGAAGTCTACATTCTTTGATATAATGTCCTTTCTTATGACAATGATAACACTCTCTTTGTCTCTTCTTATCTTGCTTTGAATCTTTAGAGAATTTTTTTTCTTCTTATTGGTGTTGTTTTCACCAATATGATTCACTTTAGAACTTTGAGAAAGATACACAGCATCACGTTTTCGAGTTTCCTCTTCTATACGTATATGCCTTAGTAATTTCTCAATTGTGAAGTCCTCACTAAGATGTAAAAGTTTCTTCCTATAACCATTCCAAGATGAAAGCAATTTTGAAATAATTGCTCCAACTTGTAATGATTCAGGGATCACCACTTGTAGATCACGAAGTCTACTTACAAGGATTTGTAATTCATGAATTTGATCCATGACAAGCATAGTATCATTCATAATAAATTCAAAATATTTCATCATAATAAACTTATCTGTTCCTTGTCGTTCGGTATTGTACTTTTCTTCCAAAGATTTCCAAATCTCTAATGGTGATTGAATTGACATGTAGAGATCATAGAGTCGGTCGGATAAAGTATTGAGAATATGACCTCGACATGCAAAAGTATTTTCATCGCGTTTCTTTTTCAATTGAACAATCTTTTCTTTCTCTTCCGGTGTGAAATTTTCAGCGGCATTGACAATTGGTGTAGTCTTTGGGTCAATCACATATGCAAGATTGAGAACTTAAAGAAGAAACATCATCTTGTCTTTCCAACGGTTGAAGTTCGTTCCATCAAAGCGATCTAATTTGACAAACTCTTGATTCATGACCTTGAACATAGTGTTTTGATCTTGTGCCATCTTCAACAATATCTCTCTAAAATTATTGGGTATATTAGTATGAGAAGATGACAAAATCTTATATTTGTGTAGTGGTTTCAAGGCACGATTAGATCGCTTTCTTTAGAGAGATATTTGTCCCCACACTTAGTTGCTATAGGGTTGATGACAATACTCTCCTAGGATACAATGAAATCTAAGAATTTCTTAATTAGCAATAGTAAGAAATTCTCAACTCTCTTGAACAAATAAAATCTCTTAATAGTTAATTAAAATGTACACTTAGTACTTCCACTTATGAAATAGTGGACAAGGACTTATTTATACATATTGCACATAGCAATTATGATTAGTTACATATACAAATAGTTGTGTCTTTTCTATTGCCAATAGATACAATGTTTTGAACATACACAATTCTTAAAGAGTTGTGTCCCTTTAGCCAATAGACACAATGTTTTGAACATACACAATCATTAAAAGGTTGTGTCCCTTCAACCAAATGGTACTAAACGGTTAGTAACCGTTTATTAATATTAATAATAATATCAATAATATTAATAATGTTAATTAATCAAATTTGTAAATACCCTTCACAACCTGTGACCCACCGGTTGAACCAGTGATCCGATGATCCAGTAGTTTGATCGGGTTGATTACCAGTTCGATTATGATAACTATGGGCGAGGGAAGTAAACACGGTGAAATAGAAGAAGAGAGAAAAAGGCAGAACTGAGAAACGGTGACGACGAGGGGAGTGGAGATTGACGAAGAGACGGCGAGAAAGCGAGAGGCGCGACGGGACGACAGTAAGAGGAGAGGCCGAGATCCTGACGCAGCGGCTCCACGGCGGAGTTTCGAGTGAGGAGGGCCGCTCCACGATTGGCAGCCGAGCGAGGTGCAGTAAAACAGCAGAGCTCAAAGAGCGTGAAGCTGGGAGAGCCGAGAGAGTATACAGATGGGATTAGATCAAGGTTCTAAAACTAGACTCATCATCAAACCGTTTTAGTTATTAGTTTATTAGTCTAACTGGTTCAACCAGAAAATTATTTTATAATAAAATAATAAATAAACATATTAAAATATAATTATAATCTAATATAAACTTTAAAATGTCATCCAAATTAAAAGCACTACGTCAACTAAAATCTTATGATCTTATCAAAGTACAAACTCAAAGATTAACAAGGATTAATAAAGATGAACATAAAGTTAAGGGTAAAAAACACATATAAGCCAATAGCAGACTAAAATTACACGAATCAGCCAAAACAAAAACTGCTTCATGAATCCACCAATGCACGTTTATATGTAGTTCGAACCGCTAAATTCGAATTCCATTTCTACATAATTCGAAACAGCTGGATTCGAATTATACACAAACACACGCACACACTAATTCGAATCAGGTGGGTTCGAATTATACACAAACACACGCACACACTAATTCGAACCAACTGGGTTCGAATTACACACAGTAATTCCTACACCCACGCACGCATTTCCAAGTAATTCGAATTTGACTTATTCGAATTATTCATGGTATAATTCGAATTATGCTGTTAAAAAATTAATAATTTATTAAAAAATTTTATTAAAAAATTTATTAAAAAATTAATAATTTAAAATTAAAAAATATATTTTATTCTAATACAAAATAATTTTAAAAAATAACTTAAAAAATGTTAGGAGTACTATAAAAATTTGTAATGTTCTAATAACTTAGGTAAATACATGCATGTACTCAAATTTTAAATAAAATACTCTACATAGTCAATAATAATTTAGAAATGAAAGAAAATATTTTATTCCATACAAAATAATTAAAAAATATATTTTATTCTAATACAAAATAATTTTAAAAAATAACTTAAAAAATGTTAGGAGTACTATAAAAATTTGTAATGTTCTAATAACTTAGGTAAATACATGCATGTACTCAAATTTTAAATAAAATACTCTACATAGTCAATAATAATTTAGAAATGAAAGAAAATATTTTATTCCATACAAAATAATTAAAAAATATATTTTATTCTAATACAAAATAATTTTAAAAAATAACTTAAAAAATGTTAGGAGTACTATAAAAATTTGTAATGTTCTAATAACTTAGGTAAATACATGCATGTACTCAAATTTTAAATAAAATACTCTACATAGTCAATAATAATTTAGAAATGAAAGAAAATATTTTATTCCATACAAAATAATTAAAAAATATATTTTATTCTAATACAAAATAATTTTAAAAAATAACTTAAAAAATGTTAGGAGTACTATAAAAATTTGTAATGTTCTAATAACTTAGGTAAATACATGCATGTACTCAAATTTTAAATAAAATACTCTACATAGTCAATAATAATTTAGAAATGAAAGAAAATATTTTATTCCATACAAAATAATTAAAAAATATATTTTATTCTAATACAAAATAATTTTAAAAAATAACTTAAAAAATGTTAGGAGTACTATAAAAATTTGTAATGTTCTAATAACTTAGGTAAATACATGCATGTACTCAAATTTTAAATAAAATACTCTACATAGTCAATAATAATTTAGAAATGAAAGAAAATATTTTATTCCATACAAAATAATTAAAAAATATATTTTATTCTAATACAAAATAATTTTAAAAAATGACTTAAAAGATGTTATGAGAACTATAAAAGTTTGTAATATTCTAGTGATTTAGGTAAATACATTATAAAAATATTTTTTCTTTAATTTCTAAATTATTATTGACTATGTAGAGTATTTCTTTAATGTCCTAAGTCATTAAGATATTACAAATTTTTATGTAGAGTATAATTTGAATCACCATATAATTTAGGAGTACTATAAAAAATATTTTTATCATATATTTACCTAAATCACTAGAATATTACAAACTTTTATAATACTCATAACATCTTTTAAGCCATTTTTTAAAAATTATTTTGTATTAGAATAAAATATATTTTTTAATTGTTTTGTATGGGATAAAATATTTTCTTTCATTTTTAAATTATTATTGACTATGTAGAATATTTTATTTAAAATTTGAGTACATGCATGTATTTACTTAAGTTATTATAACATTACAGTGTAATTCGAACCCACCTGGTTCGAATTAGTATGTGCGTGTGTTTGTGTATAATTCGAACCCAGCTGGTTCGAATTATGTAAAAATGAAGTTCGAATTTAGCTGGTTCAAACTACATATAAACGTGCATTGGTGAATTCATGAAGCAATTTTCGTTTTGGCTGATTCGTGTAAAATTTTGCTCTCCTTGACTTATTATTGTGATTTGCCCTAAAGTTAATCGTAATGAACAAGTAATATTCTCAAATTCATAAAAATTTAAATATTGAATAATTTATAAATTGTTTAATAATAATATTAATATTCTCAACTAAATAATTTAATTAATACATAATCCCAGACATTATTATCCATAGGAAATATGAGCAACAAATTCACCCAAATTTCTAATGCAAAAAATTTTCACATGGATTTTATAAGGTTCCTGAACAAGAATGATTCATTCTATTAACTAGTCACAGTGAATAATCAGGTTTATACACTTCTCAAAAGTAGTTCCGGATCATTTACAAAATATCAATAAATAATTGGCAAAATTCATTAACTATGACAAAGCTAATTTCTCAAAAGCCTATATTTTAACTAACTTAACAATCTAAGTACAATTAAGTATAGTTATTAAAATTGAATCAGTAATTAATTCGTTTATACGTTTAAGTTATTGAGTTATTGGGTTAACTAGCGAGTTACTGATTCACCCGATTGATTCCGTCATAATTNTTATTAGTTTTTTTGGGATGATAAGTGTTTGGTAAACAAAAAGTATTGCTTTTTAGTATATATAATTATTAGCATATTAACAAAGGAAACACTACCCTAGTGGTTGACTTGTACGCGAGAAAAGCGGTTTGGCTACTTTCTTGTGAAGTTTGATGTGGTGAGGAGCGAAAAAAGTTTTTTTCTAGGATGTTCATGGATGATTGAGGGAAATTATGTTGCAGTGAAGCCTTAAAATCAAGAGTTGGCAAAGCGGGCCGGTCTGTCCCAATTCGCCCCGCCCCGCCCCACCTAGGCCTGCCAACTAAGATGGGTTCAAAATGCTAGTCCGCCTCGCTTTATGGCGGATTGGCGGGTCGACGGGCTAGCCCGCTTGACTCTTTTTTTTTAAAATAAAATTCATTAAAATTAATCAAAAAATAATAATTAAAAAAATAAATACAAATAAAAAATAGTCAAATTATAATATAATTTTTTACTATCTTTTTTTTTAATTTTTAACTTCAATAAAATTGTTCAAAATAATATTTGTCAATAGAACCATCTTTATTTTAAACTATAATTATTAATTTTATAATAGTAATAACTCTTTTATTTAACAAAAATAAAATAAAAATCTTTGGTCCGGCCGGCTCCGCCCCGCCAAAACCTGTCAATTTGGCAGTGCGGATTTGGTGAATTTTTTTAATTTGACGGGCTCCAAATTCTAACCTGACCCGTCTTTTTTAGCGGGTTGACTCGACGGGTTCAACTCATTTTCTCTTCTCTAACGGAAATCATCTAACAGTGTCAAATAGTGTGTGATTTTTCTATTTGACTAGTTAACCATTATATATTTATAGATAACTGTTTGTTGTTGTTTTGAAGCGTACCTAAAACAGATTATAAGTGATTAGACATTGAGCAATGATGAGGTCAGAGGTGGAGGTGAATGTGTCTAATATAACTTCACGTCAATTCTATAAACGATGGATAGGAGTATTTGCTATGGATTTTAATACATACAATATAAGAATTTATTTGTCAAAGTAAAAAACATAAAAATATCACTCAAAGTCTACTTTAAAAATTACAAGAACTTTATGAAACTATTAGGCATGAAACAACCTAACTTAGTATGCAATCATCCTAAACGCAAGTCTTTTGGACATCCAAAAAAGACATCAATAAAAGTAGGACTCTCAACAAGCCCCTCAATAACTTCAAAAAATTTATCATCTTATACATCCAAGTTACGAATTGATTCAAATAGTTTAAAAGTCTGCCAAATATAAAATTTTGTAGTGATAATAGCTTGTGCAATTTTTTTATTGGTGCAGAAACTTCTTTAAGTTCTTATGAATTTTTATCACTTGCTTTTCATTTTTTATTTCTGGAAGACGAAGTATCAGTAGCAATTTTTATCACTTACCTTTCATTTTTTATTTTTGAAAGACGAAGTATCAGTAACAGATGGAGTGACACATGAAACTTGTGTAGTTGGAGTTGTTCGAACACTCTCATTTTCATATTCAAAAGTATTAAAGCTTCCAAATGAATCTCATTATTCACTTGCATCTCATCAATATTATTAATATTGATGTCCTTCTCATGTGACCATCTTCGTAATTTTTCTTTAACAGTCCCACTTCGATATTAGTTACTATATCTTTCTCATATATCTTTGCATAAAAATATCCAAGTGAAAAAAAGTTTTCCTTTAATCTGTCTCAGTTTAGGAATAGATTGAAAACAAAAAAAAATAATTATAACTTAGTATACATTTAGAACATATACTTACAAATGCTATCAAAAAAAGTAATATTAAATAGAAATGTCATACATATTTTTATTAAAAATTTCCATATTTCTGAAGTAACCTCAATTGTCTTAACACTTTCATTCCATCCTATTCTACTTTTGGATACTAATTCTTTTTGCTAGTACCTTTTGATTTGTTTCTTGAGAATCTTTAAACGATTTTGTACTTTGGTCTTATTGACACTTAAAAAAAAATTCATTAATTTCTTTTACTATTTTTTTTATAAGCTTCTGCTAAAAATGTTCTATCTTCCTTTTGTCCCTTCTTCTTTTGTTCTTTGAAAATTTCAAGTAACAAACCATCAATATCTATGGTCCATCTAAAATATGCATTTGCTTCATTTCCTCCTTCAGCATCAACAACTTTCTGAGTATTCATATTGTTACCTATCTTTATATCCATAACAAATTTATATCATAAAATGCACCAATAATTAAAAATATGATATGTTAAAAATAAACATCAAACGATACATAAACTAATGGTCATTGTATAAACAAGTAATAATTTAAATGATACATAAAACTCAAGTTTAATACAAAAATACTTAATAATATAGTCTCTTAAAAAGACTTAAAACTCATTCAATAATACAATCGTTTCACATTTGTGCGACTACAGAGTCTCTCAAAATTTCTCTCATTCGTCCATCTTCACTTCTAGCAATTTCAACATTTGTAGAATTTTATTCAAACACACTATTATTGAGATTCCTTTCAACTTGTGTAATAAATTCTTCGTTTGGATCAAAATTTATTAAGAAGTTATACAGAATACAACAAGTTATAACAACTATGCTCACAATGTCTACATCATATCTAGTCATCTTTACTATGATAGAAAATCTATTTTTCATAATCCCAAAAGTTCTTTCAATTACATTGCGCAATGGTGAATGTCTTAAATTGAATAACTCTTTTAGATTTTCAGGAGGGTGTCGTGAATATTCTTTTAAATGATATCGAGTACTTCAATATAAAGGGGTAAATACCATTTTCGGCCCCTAAACATTTTAAAGTGGGACATATCGCACCTTTATCATCCAGAAACCTCAACTGGGTCCTCAACCAACAACATAAGTGAACAAATCGACCCCTGTGACCGGTTGCTAACAGGTTGCCTGGATGACGTGTCAGGTGGAGACTGAGTTGTCAAATGCAGGTGCCAAGTGTAAGTGGAAGTTGTTGCAGGGACTCAAAATCCCCTCCCTACAACTGAAACGGAAGCATTCTGGCAGGAGCGTCGAGAAGGATGAAGAAGAAATTTGTTCCTCCAGTGTGCAATTGCGGATCATACGCCATTTTGTTCGAATCTGGAACTTCAAAAAATCCTAGGAGGCTTTTCTTTGGTTATTCTTATTTTAAGGTAAATTTTTTGGAATCGTTTTTGTTTGGGTTACTGCGTTATTTTGGTAACTTGTTGGAGTTGAACAGTAGGTATGTTTGATGTAGAACAACACAGGACATTGCAAATACTTTGCCTGGCTGGATGAGTATGTTGCCTCTTTTTGTATTGATGAAGTGGTACAAGATGGAGTATCGGACCCAATGAAAAAGATGGAAGAAAGAATTGCAGAGATAGAGAAGAAGATGGATGAGGTCAAAAGCGATGAGAAGAACAGTGGTGTTCTTAGCAGATGAAAAATATTTGGGTTGATTTTGCTGGGCATTGTAATAGGAAATGGATGTAGTCTAGTAAATATGCCTTTGAACTTGTAAATTCAGTGTTTTGTAATGGGGGCAATTCTGGATGTAGTGAAAGAAAAGAATATGAAATTGTAATAAACTATGTTTCTGGATTAATAGAGTTTGTTTAGTCAGTTATGAGTATTTTCTAAATTTCATGATTTGTGTGTAATTGATTGACAGAATCATGGTTAAAAGAAACTGAAAATATAGTAACAATGCACATTTACACTAGGATTATACATTGTCATTTCACAAATCCAAGATTTGGAATATGCAGTTCACAAGCCATGTCAGTTGCAGGGAGGGGGTTTTGAGTCCATGCAACAACTTCTACTTACACGTGGTACCTGCAGTTGACAACTCAACCTTCACCTGACACGTCATCTAGGCAACCTGTTAGCAACCAGTCACATGGGTCGATTCGTTCACTTATGTTGTTGGTTGAGGACCCGGTTGAGGTTTCTGGATGATAAAGGTGCGATATGTCCCACCTTAAAATGTTCAGGGGTCGGAAATGGTATTTACCCGATATAAAGTGATAAAATCAGACCTCATCAGCAGATATCCAGCATCTACTAAGCAGAATTTATCTAAAAATAGAATTTAAACTATTTACTTAACTAATACTAGAAGAGTGTTTATTAAAAATAAAAAATTATTAGAAAATTAATACATTGAAGAACAGTTTGATTATCTTCCTTACTTAGTGCATTATCTAAAACTCCTGAGTCTGAAGCCAAGCCTTTTCACCCAGGCATCACATAGGAGAATTTTAAGGCATCACATAGGAGAATTTTAAATCAAATATACAAGCTACCAATACATTTATTTACGGGTAACTTTTCTTTTCTCTATATTTTGACACATTTTCTTTTGAACCTTTAATACGAATATGTGTTTCGTCTATAGCACCGACACAATTCTAAAAATTTTAACAAAAATGAGTGATATGACCATTTGAAAATACAAAAAATATATATCAAAATAATAAATGAATTTTATTTTTAAAATATGGATAAAACCTTTCTTGACAAAGAATTTTTTATGGAATAACTATACAATCTAGTTGAATGAAAAATTAATCTTTACATCTTTAAAAATTTGGTGAAAATGACGACGGGTTATTTAAGTGGATTGATGAAAAAAATGAATCATGTCTGCAGGAAGGGAAGAAGAGTGGAAATGACATTAGGAGGTGAAAAACTTTAATGAAAGTGAATGAGTAAAAAAAAAAGTAATTATGTCACATGAATATTTTAGGCATTTTACATTTTAAGTGAAATTCTAATAGAATAGAATTTTAAATTAGACTCAATTAGATAGAAATTGATTTTAGGAGAAAATAGTGGAATTGAATTTCATTTAAACTTATTTATTATTTTTTGTTTCAAACGATGAAATTTAATACTTGTGGAAATTGAAGTCCAAAAATTTTCAAACAGCCTGTAAATACCTACTCTTTATGAAAGTTCTCCTCCCACCAATGCCTATTGCAATCTGCTACTTCATAAAAAGCTATATCTTATAAATGAGTAGGAAAAAAAAAAGCTTAATTTTTGAGCTTCAAACTTAGTCCAATGCTCAAATATAGCTTTTTCTAACTTTAGTGCTCATCTGGTCGTCTATAGTAATTGGTTAAAAAATATTGCAGTAATGTAGCAACTCATGCTTTAGGAAATATTGCAGCAGCAGTAATTTATACTCTCTCTTATTCCTCTGAACTGAACAACCTTCCACAACACAGTGTGAAAGGGTAGAACGCTGAAACTGAACGACTGAAAACGACAACGACAAGAAAAGAAAGAGCTCGGTGGAGAAGTAAAGAAGAAATGGCATTGTTTATTGGCTTTAACAAAAATCGATCAATTTTCAATTTGGTTTGACCGAATTTTCAATTTGGTTTGACCGATCAATTTTCAGGTTCTGTATCAGCTTTTAATCCCAATAGTTTTACTTGTAATTCTTGTAATCCGAATGAGATAAAGGTTGCGAGTATAAACCAATCCAATTAATAAATTGATAGTAACTGGTTCAATAGTTCAACCAGAATTCAATGGTACAATTAAATATAAAATAAAATTATTAAAAATTTAATATATAATTTTAAATATTTAAATTCAATACTTTTTAAGCAAATAAAATTTAAAATTTTACAATTTCGCATAATAAATTATCTATAATCTATCATTAAAAGTTCACAAACAACTTAAAAAATCAAAATTTATAATTAAGTTATCCATCTTTGATCACTTTGTGATTGTTCTATCTTCAATATACAGCCCAAAAAAAAATTATCCATAAAAAATTAACTCAGAAAAACTTCGAGAATCATTCAAATTAAACACCAATAATTATTTTAGAAAATCAGCAACATTATTTCAAAAAGGGGTAAATTACAAAAAATGCACTCGAATAATTTTGTCACTGACAAAAATACACCCGAATTTTGCTATCGACAAAAATGTCCTCAAATAATTTAAAAACACGACAAAAATATCCAACATTAAATATGTATTTTTCAAAAAATGCTTTACAGATTGAATTTTGATGCAATTTTTTGCAAGTATGATTAGAAAAATGAGATATTTTTATTTTTAAAATTTGGTAATTTTTTGTTAAGTATATATTTTTTGTGATTTTTTAAAAGTATTATTGGTTGTTGAAAAAAATCACAAAAAAAATATACTTAGAGAAAAATTACCAATTTTAAGGATAAAAATATCTCATTTTTCTAATCATGCTTGCAAAAAATTGCATCGAAATAATTCAATCTCTAAAATATTTTTTGAAAATACATATTTAATGTTGAATTTTTTTATCACATTTTAAAATTATTTGAGAGTATCTTTATCGATAACAAAATTCGAATGCACTTGATCTACTAGTGGCCAAAATTCTATTCTAAAAACATTAATTGAAAATGAAACAACTAAGGCTTTTTCTTCCTTTTTCAATCTTGATAAGAATTTTTTGTTTTATATATTTTTTCTATTATATTCTTATTTAATTATTTAAATTTCATGCAAAATTGTAATTACTCAATATTCTATGATACAAATATAAAAAACAAAATATTGTATGTTTTTTATTTTAGAATAAAAATTTTTAGTAACAGCATAACATTCCTAAATTAGCCACTTTTATTATTTTATTATTATTGATATCTTCTTTAAATATGTTGCTCTTTTTCAATCCAACCTAACAATTTACTCGTACGTCTACGTGACTTTATTTTTTACCCAAATAATATTTTAAATATGATTTATATTTAGCCTATTGTAGTCTTCATTTGTCTTTATCTTACTAGTGGGAAAGAATAGTTACAAAGAGAGAAGTTTTGCTAAAAAAAAAAGTAAGTAAAAGAAGTGGAGACCGAAGATAAAGTATGTATGTAGTTAGATCTTTCTAGAACAAATTTTCACTTCATGACTAGTAAGCACACAATTTTTATTTTTTTATTTTTTTTGCGAGGTTTCAATTTAATGGTAAATTTGACTAATGGATAATTAACTTTGTCACTGTTATTTATATATAGTAGGCAGATTATCATGGTAATTAAGTGTGTCCAATGACATATGTTTAATAGTATTTATTTGGTATGATCATTTAAATGCGGATTGAGACTTTTGAGTCGGATGAAAATAGTACTTATAAGAGATTTTAACGATCAAATTACTCTAGATTCTTTTGTAAAAAAAAAATATAAATAATAAAATTCTATTTTTTTATTTTTATTTTTTATTTTCACATTTTTTTAGTAAAAATCAAAAATAAAAATACAAACTAAACACTTTTTAAATGTGTAATTAGCCTTTTATTGATAGTGTTTAATAAAAATAAATGATGAGGACCAAGAACGGCGTACAGAGTCTTGGTACCCTCTGAAAAATGCGCAATAACTAACATATTAACGAACCATTTATATGTATCATTATCAGACCAAGTTAGCATCTCAAGTAGTATTAATTATTCATAATAATTTCTAATCAGCATCTTATTAGTAGTAATTCATGCTAAGAAATAATTTATGTAAAATGCTAACTTAATTAACGGTTATAAAACTGAAACAAATTAATCAAGTTAAAAACTCAAAACAAACTATACTCAAATTGATTGTTATCTCAGCAAACTTGTAAGAGGGAAATCATGGCAAGTGGCATACATGCATGGAAATAGTGCTCATGATATCTTCTTCCCTGATTTCTTCGTTAAACGAACAAGGCCTCAAATTAAAGATGGAACAAGCGCCACAGAGGTAAAGTACACCACTATTTTTGCTTGAGACACTAGCATTTTCAATGCTCTTTTCTTTTATATACATACTTCATCCCACTTCAAACCCTATCTGAAGCAAACAAAGGAATTGGATCTGTTTTGTTTTAGTTTCTATTTTCAGTATTTTTTTTCTAAGAAAAATGAAGTTACATTATTTTCCAAATTAATCAGATATGCAGTTGTGACTGATGCAAACAAAGGAATTGGAATAGAAATAGTAAGGTTGTGTTGACTTCCAGAGATGAGAAGAGAGGCCTTCATGCTTTGGAAACTCTCAAAGATCTCTCTCATCTTGTCCTCTTTCACCAACTTGATGTTGCTGATCCTGCTAGTGTGGATTCTCTTGCAAATTTCATCAAATCCGAATTTCGAAAACTCGATATTTTGGTAACTTGACAAATTAAATTCCATATATATATCACTTTCTTTTTCTTTTTTTGTTTGCATGAAACGGGATACAAGATGAATTATGTGAAAATAAAATTTCCATGTTTGCATTTTTCTACTCAGAAATAAGTTTCATTGACTATATAAATTTCTATTGTATGATTTGGGATTTTCTCATTTATTTTCATGTTTGTTAGTTGCATGTTAAGGTTTTTTTTCCTTACAATTCCACTAAAAAAATGTAATTGACTAATTTGTTCTGAATGTAATAAATTAAACTTCTCGTATGAAGCTCTGCATGCAAAGAGGTTTACTATCAAGTCATGTTTAGGGTTTATATTATTAATTTTGAATACTAACCAGGAATGAGTTCATTGTCGTAATTAATAACCTTGACTTGGTAGCTTTCAATTGAAATGGATTCTATCTTTTTCCTTGTCATATATATTGATTTTTGAATATTATTCTTGAAGAAAAGAACTGCATTTTGTTGATCAACAATGCAGGGATTGGTGGACTTGTGATTAAGGACAATGATTTGGTCCCTCAAGTGTTATTGAAAAGCAGGGTAAGAATTTTACAGCCAGTTTGGTTAATATTTTTTCATTTTTCAACATTTTCTATTTTAGAATTTAAAAAATATAAACCAAACACAATCTAATATGTTTTCTTAGTATATTGAATTGGGTGAAATTTTTAGGAATTATCAGATGATGTAATAGAGAAAGCTGGAATCGTTCAAACATTCGAGCTAGCTGAAGAATGCTTGCAAATAAATTATTATGGTGCTAAAAGAACATCTGAAGCCCTTCTCCCTCTTTTTCAATTATCTGAATCACCAAGAATTGTGAATGTATCATCCTCCCTAGGAAAGTTAAAGGTAGGATACTCTCTTTCTTTGTGTTTTTTTAAGGTTTAATTATCTAATAATCTCTATAGTTTTACCAATTATGTGATTAGATTTTTATAGTTTAAAAATTTATAATTAGATCTTTATATTAGGTAAAAATTTGTAATTAAATCTTTACTAATGATTATTTTTCAGAAAAAAACACGCCAATGCTAAAATATCTGCTTTTAGAATATTCCATATTCATTCTACATCAAACACAAAATCAAATATTTAAAACAAAATTGATTTTTTTAAACAAAAAGTAATTAAAAAAGATCGATTAGAAAGTTTTTATCTAATATAGAGACTCAATAGTCAATACAGACTTTTAAACTATAAAGATCTAATTAAAATTTTGATGAAAGTATGGAAACTAACAAAAAAAATTAAACCTTTTTTTCTTAAAAAAAGTTAGTAGATCTTAGATTGCTTTGCTAAATTTGGTTGTTGCTCTACTAATAGGCTTATTTTATTACTTTTTATTCTACATTACTATTTTATGATTCTGTTTTGTAACTCTTATTATTATTAATTTCCATGTCTAATAATTCAGCGTGTATCAAATGAATGGGCTAAAGGAATCTTGGGTGATGCTGAAAACCTTACAGAAGAGAGAGTTGATGAAGTGTTGAATGAATTTCTGAAAGATATCAAAGAAGGGTGTTTAGAAAGAAAAGGATGGCCTAAGGTTCTTGGTGCCTATATTCTCTCAAAAGCTGCAATGAATGCATATACAAGAATTGTTGCTAAAAAGTACCCTACTATATGCATCAATAGTGTGTGCCCTGGCTATGTTAAAACTGATATAACTGCCAATACTGGATTTTTAACGGCAGAAGAAGGTGCTGCTAGTGCTGTCAAAATAGCATTGCTTTCAAATGCCTCTTCTGGCCTTTTCTATTCTCAGAATGAAGTTTCTTCATTCTAATCCAATTGAGGTTGGTTATGTATATTCATTTCTTCTGTTTTTGGTTATGTATATTCAATTAGAAGAAACATTCCAATTTCAAATTTAACAAAAAATAATCTTTAGTGTGCTTTATGTTAGTCTTATTTAGTAATCTGCTATAATATTAGCCGAAATTGGTTGTCATAGTATTTTATATTGTCTGGTACCTTGATTCAATGATTATGTTAACTCGATTACTGTCTCTAACAACTCACAGTTTGATATGGACATCTTTTTCAGTTGAGCAAAACTTTTAGCAGTTGAGGATGTAAACAAATCACTAAGACATACAGTAGATGGTGCCAAGTTCATCAAACAATTACATGCCAATTTTCAAGTGTTCAAGATTTTCAAGAAATGGGGCCATCCAGGTTTGCTCAGAACCTATGGATTTAAGCTGTGAAAGAATTTTGGTATAATTTTGGGTGTCAAGCAAAGGCCTTTGTGAGTTGAATATCTGTTTGAAGCCACTATCAACCACTGGGAATGTCAATCATGTTTGGATCTTGTGTTGGTGATGAATATTTTACATCAAATATTGGCTCAATAGAATCACATTTCGATTTTATCACCACCAACTCTTTCAAATCATTCAGGGAAGAAAGTAAATGAAATGGTAGTAATGCATTTGATGAAATTTCACACCACCAACTCTGCCTCTGCCTCACATGATTCTATGTGCAATTCTTTCAGATTGGAGGAAGGCTATAGTACCAGTGTTATCAATTTTGGACATTCGACACAGCTGCTTTGACAAGTATACTATTCTAACCCATTGATGGATTGCAACACACATAATTTGAAGAGGTACAATTCTTTTTTAAGTTTCCAATAATCTCCTTATTACTAGCTTCATCTATTTTTGAGGGTTTCATCATAGTAATAGCTTACTTCCATTGTTTCCAAGTTGGGTGTCTTCTCAAATAATTCAATTGGCACATTAGACTTATTATGCTCATCATCATTAAAACGGTAAAGTTTATTCAAACTCTCAAGATTTTCATCCTTACATTTTTTTCAACCATGAACTTAAAGCTTGAGTGCATTTCCAATTAAGAGTCAAATTTTCCATCTTGGAAATATCCTATGACCAAAAGGGTTTATACTTATAAATAACTTTTTGAAGCTTGTAATTAAAAAAAGTAAGGGTGTACTGCTTTTAGGTTCTACGAAGGGACCTAAATGCTGCAGAAAAGTTCTAACAGTCGAAAATTATGTTGCCTATTATTATGTAGTTTTTCAATTGGTCACTTTCTTTTTTCTTTCTCCTTAAAAAAAAATCAAAACTGATATTATAATTTCAGAAGTTAAATGAAGAATTTAAAACAACAAGCATACTTTTCAAAATTGATGGTCTTATTGAGAATTGTATAATACATAGAATGTTACATTATACATTGGAAGTTAGAGTTGTCAGATGAAGCTAGGTCTAATTACTAAATGGGGCTACTAACTCTCTATTTCTGAATAGCTTTGGCATCTCTCTTTCCTTTGAAGTTCAGCAATATTGGTATCCCTTAGAATTAGAATTCGGATCATATTATTGACTCTCTTCTTTTAAGTTTTTCTTGATTCTTGAACACAACTTTTATTTCTTTTGGTGCTTTGCACCTTTGAGCCTAGCGGTGACTCTAAGTGTTTTGTTTTCAAGTATTACCACCTGATATATAAACACCACAAGCACTTAACTGGGGGAACCTTTTGGATTCGAATTTAGCTTTGCTTAAATTCCCAGACAGTGGTGCTCAGAGCCTTAAGCGTACTCTTTAATAGCTTTAGGTCACGACTTTAAATGTTCAGTCTCAAGGATTACTTGACACTTTCACACCACAAGCATATAGTTAGGGAGAACAACTCTTTTGAGCTTTTTAGGCCAATTTTCGACCCTCCTAACCATTGATGCTCAAAGCCTTGGATCTTTTTCTTTTTTTATTTTCTTATTTTTTTTGCTGTTTCTTTTGCTTCAAGAATCAATCTTTTTGATATTTCAGAGAATCAATAATACTTCTTTAAATTCTTGTACCTTAAGAACCAATATGCCCAACCCCAACATCAAGTATACTCAGTTAATTCATACATTCAGAGAATAAAGATAAGGTCACCACATCAAAGTAATTAGAATAACTCATCATGTAACTCAAAATCTTATGTATTTTACTACTCTTCTAACCATTTCCACACATTCAGCAAACCAGTCTCATCTCCAGTAAAGAAGAGTCCGCCAGGGCCTATCTGAAAGGATCGAACTTCTTGTCTTGTAAATAGTCGACCTCTCTCTAGAAACCTGTAGAAGTAGGCACAGTAAGTAGCTACAACAGTAAAAAAGAAAAAAAAAAAAGCCCAGTGAAAGTAGCAAGACAAGTAGTTGAAAGATTTATCATCACTCACGTCGGCAACTCATACATACGAACTGAATTATCTTTGCACGAGCAGAACAATATTGGCTTCGCCTCTACATCAGTCATCCCATACAGTCCAAGAACAGCCTATAATAACAAATAAAATAATAAAAAAAATGAATTGGACAAACCAATCATCTCCTTCTTAAACAAAATCAAAATATCAGCTTAAAGACATATTTGTGAACAAAGGTTAGTGGTTGAACAACTTACAATTTGGTGAGTGTGAGTGTATGCCACTTCTAGAGTTCCCTCCTCAGTGCACACCCAAACATTGACTGTGCAATCAGATGAACCCGATAACAAGTAATTGTCCCAGCAAATAAGTGATGTGACAACGTCGGTATGCCCGTTAAGTGTCATTGTGCACTGGAATGTATCAAGGTCCCAAACCTGTAGATAGCAGGGTAAGAAATTGCTTAGCTAAAGGGGAATAGTGTGCAAATTACATGAAGCATATAAATAAATAAACAAAAACACTACCTTAATGCTATGGTCCATGGATCCAGAATAAAGCATCTTGTGACATCCAATAGCAAGACAAACCACTGGTTTACTATGACCACTTAGTGTTGCAACCAGTTTGAAAGGAGTCTCAAAGCTGCATCTCCAAGCATAAATAACACCATCCTGCAATTTAAATAGATTATTTAAAAACTAATGGACAGCAAAAGTAGCTGAAATGTCATAGTTATAATCAGTAGCAAAGGTTGAATTACAACAATCTTAAATCACTGCAAGGTAATTTACCTCTGCTCCAGCAAGGAGGATATCATTGCCAACATTCAAAGAAAGGACTTGCCCTTTAGGTCCATCAAGAGTAACATCTGCACCCGTCTGAATATTCCATGCCTGAACAAAACAACCACAATCAAATTATAAGTTTACAGTTAAAGCTCCTATACATAAGATACCATTATTACAATTAAACCAAAGAGCTTACCTTCACAGCATTTTTCACACCGGCAAAGATCCATGGGCCCTCAGATATAAGTGAGGTAACTGGAGAATTAAGATGGATCATGTTAACACAACGGCCAGTGTTGCAGTCCCATGCCCGAACTGTGCCGTCAGTGCTACCAGAAATAAGTTTGTTTGAACCAGCCGGCAGTGCAATGCCAGTGATTGCCTATAAACAAAATTTGAATATTAGCATAAACAAATCCAACTCAATGGCACTTATTAGTTTAACTAGAGTAAACATCTTAGAAATAAATTTTCTCGCCCTCAAACTTATTTCAATTGCAATATTCCTTTTAATAACAACGTACATATTACTCTTAAATTAACCACTTTTATTATTTTCAGGATTTTTTACTTAAATAAATTTTATAGAATTCAAATTTACTGAATTCCCCTTAAATGAGATCTGCAACGTCATTACTCATTACCCTCTTCCTATTATTATACAAATCATCCTAGGCTGTGTAAGATTAAATAAAACGTAAACCATTTCAGCCTGGAACGATTAATGTATGATCTGGTAAGGGAAACAAAGGGTAAATCATGCCAGCCAGGGTTCCTAGAGTTAAAAGAAAAACGTAAATCGTCCCAAACTGGTAGGTTTAACATGTTGTTGGACTAAACCTCATTAGACTGCCACGATTTACATACAAAAGAGACCCTAGTCACCTTGGCACTATTTATATATAATAGGGTACTTTTATTTATAATATTTTAATTTAAATTATATCTATTTAAATTTTAACTTAAAAAATAAAAATATAATTTTTATAATTTCAATTATTAATTTCATTAATAAGATTAAATTAAATTAAAAAAAAGAATACTAACAAATTATAATAAAAAGAGTACTAAATTTTAATATATAAATTTAAACTTTTTTCTTTAAAAAAATGTCAAAAGGTGTTAAAAAATATAATTTTAAATGATATAAATTCATATTGTTTTGAATAACATAAAATTTAAGTTTTTATGAAATTTCTAGTATTCATTGTTCATATGATTTTTTTAATCATTTTTATTGATGCATATTTCTTATAAAATTTTGTCTGTCATTTTATAAAAATTTAAATTTATGTTATTCAAAACCACATAAATTTATATTATGCAAAATTATATTTTTTAACACAATCAATAATTGAAATTATAAAAAGTATATTTTTATTTTTTAAGTTAAAATTTAAATAGATATAATTTAAATTAAAATATTATAAATAAAAGTACACTATTATGCAACCATCACTCTACGGTAAGAGTGTTAACTAAGCTATTAAGAAGTCTAATTTCTAACGTCTTATGCTAAACTACATACACCCTAAATCATTAAACCCACCATCGCACAACGTCTTCATTCAAAATTTTTCTAAATTGCACATTAAGCATATACTATATGATCCAACATATTAACGTAGTTAATTTTGCCATGCAATCAACTCAACAACATTGCAAGTATAAATCGTCCCAACCCAGTTTGTGTTACCAAGTAACACGTGAATCGTGCTAGGGTGAGTAGGGTCTCCTTTGTGTGTAAATCGTGGCAGCTTAATGAGGTTTAGCCCGACAACATGTTAAACTTACCAGCCTGGAACGATTTACATTATCCTTTTAACTCTAGGGACTCTGTCACGATTTATCCTTTGTTTCTCTTACCAGATCATGTATTAATCATTCCAGGCTGAAATGATTTACGTTTTATTTAATTCTACACAGCCTAGGACGATTTATATAATAATAAGAAGAGGATAATCACGTTGCAAATCTCATTTAAGGGGAATTCAGTAAATTTGGATTCTATAAAATTTATTTAAAAAACCCTTATTTTTATTATTATTGATATTTTGTTTAAACATGATACTCTTTTTTTATTCACCCAATTAGAAGAAGCTGCAGAAACCATTCCCTGATTCCATCAACCCAACTTAACACCACTTAAGTAAAATACAATACGAAGAAAAAAAAAAAGAGTAACGTGCTAAGGAAGAAAAAAAAGAAATTCCAAAGAATGTAACGTGCTAAGAAGCAAACCTGAATTAAGAGTAGAATTGAATTCGGAAAGTACAATAAAACTGATCAGAATTAGAATCACTGAATCAGCAAAAAAAAGAGTGTTTGTATAATAGTGTAAAAGAAAATTGGATCACGTCCTTTATTTATAGGTTTGGTTGACGGTGGGCATTAATCAGAAAAAGATTTCATAACATCCAAAATTAAATTAAACCGACAAAAATTAATCATCAATAAATATTAAATATTATCATTATGAAATTCATTTATAGCTCAAAACTGATTCTGTTGCATATTTTGTTTTCTAACTGATTTTTCGATACACAATTACTGTAAAATTTAATTATGTAAATATAATAAAAATATCTTGGTTCAATCATTCACTGTATAATTTTCTTATAATACTTTAATTTTAGCATTTTTTTTCTTTATTTGTGTCATTTTTACACTGATAAAAATGAGTTTGTATTAAAAAAATTTTAAATCTAAACTAAACATTCTCTTTTTTAAATTTAAACTATCCAATCCTAACCATATATATGAGATATATGAGGTATAAATAATATAGTTTGAATTTGTTAGATTTCATATCCAAAACTAAATCAAAACACAAAAAATTGCTAGTCTAATACGCTATCATTATTGTTATGAAACTAAACATTCTCTTTTTTTATATCTCTAACACTCCCCCTCAAACAAGAGCCTCTTTTGGGTTTGTTTGATTTTGCATAGGCCTTCTTTTCTCTTTTATTTGCCTTATGCCACTTTTGGGGTTCAGCAAGGATCGAACTCTTGACCTTTCGGACATAGAGCTCTGATACCATGTTATGAAACCACTCATCCCAAAAGCTTAAGCTGATGGGAGAAGGCAACATTAATGGTTATATCTCTAACAATTATTATGAATTTATGATCATTCATATGATGTTTTCAGTACGGTTTAAAAGACATTGTTCCAATCAAAATTATGTTTTATTATATCAGTTCTGCCACACATCCAAGACTTTTTAGCAGTCAAATTTAATCAAGTTAGTCCAAATCTAACAAAAATCAGTTTCATTACCCAGCGCATTACCCAGCGCGTGTGAACACACTCTCACTCTTCAACACACACGACGTTTCAATGCGCACTTTTTGACACGAAAAATTATTTCAAATCCTCAATTTAACATTGAACCTGATACAACTCTCTATGCAGAGAAGAACAAAAAACCTGAGAATGTAGGCCAACATATCAAGTCTTTATTATTAGTTAGTTATAAAACATAATTAAAATTAAATTCATAGCTCAAATAATGAATTTTTGGGAGGGAATGTAGGCCAACATAAAAATAAAAAAGATTAATCTAGCTCAGTTTCTAGGGAGTTTAGGTTTGAACATAACCAATTTGTCTAGCTTAAATATAATATACAAACAACATATCAATATGACAATATGGGAATTACAGGTTGTTTGCAACAGAATATAATATACCCAGCGGGGCGTGCAACTTTTGGAATGGCTCATGTCTCAGTGTGAACACTGAAGTGAACAAAGAGGTCACTTGCTGAAGCTGAAAGTCTTCATTTGTTTGCAGCATGGCACTCTTTCATCCTATACAAGGTCCAACAGAGGGGCATCTGAAAACTATATGCAGACCAGTAAAACCAGTTGGCAGCTGCAACAACCCTGCATGAGAAAATAAACAAAGCAAAGTACTTGTAAGACTAAAAGTGAATGAATACTTGTAAGAAGAGAAGAGATGTTGGCCCTGTAAGTAGGTTGAATACACAAAATGCTTTTGTCTATAATTCTGAACTTCTGAGGATCATTTCTTGCAATACAAAGTTTCCTCAATCCTCCTAATTACTATACTCAGACTGGCACCAATTTCCAACACTTTAATGGCAGCTCGGTGCGCAGCTCTGTGCCACTTGAGCAAATTATAAGATTGTAAAACCGACCATCTTGCTTGATTAGACATCTTCTCAAGGCAAGAGCGTTAAGGCTGAAATTTCAGTATCAAGTATGAATATATACCATCAGAACAGGGGCGTCGATTTTGCACTGTGGAGATACCTCAGCTAAAGATAATGGGGGCTCCAAAAGAAGACAGATGTTTCTGAATAGATTTTCATCATTTTCTCTCCCCTCTGCCTCACCATAAACAAGAGCTTCAGCTGCAATGCCTGCAAAAAGCACCATGCAGTACCTAAAGCACGAGTAACATACTACATTAGTAACACATGAATGCTCAGTGAAAAAGAGAAACTCTAGAAAATAGAAAATGTGCATAACGGGAAAGAATTAGCTCAAAAGGTTCTAGACAATCAAACTTTTCTGCTTAGTATCTTGTCAAAGCAGAGCCAGTTCTAGCAAAGGGAAATTTGTACTTCGACACACAGAAATTGACCAGTATTGGAATCATAAGAGAGAACATTTTAGCAACTGTGTATACGCCTATAACATATATAACAGATTGATAACTAAATCCAGAGTTACCAACAAAATCAACTTAACTTTCTTATTACAGTTTGAGGACCAAAAATACTCTTTGAACTCCAAAAATCAGTCACTATATATTTGTGTATATTTTTACATGCGTTACTTCACCGGTTTTGTCGATGGGTATTACATGTTCACTGGTTTTGTATTTGCAATAGGATTCAATGCCATGTGTCACACAATGAACCTACACACTTGTCGAGCAATGAACCTGTAATTAAAAGATTTTATTACATGTTTACTGGTTTTGTATATTGATTAGCTTCATATTCTTGTTAATAATACAATATTATGTATTTATTACCTTAATTGTTTTCACCTATAAATAAGTTATGCTATGTATCATATACTTATCACCACAGTAATACACAGAAACCTTTTTTTGTTTTCCAATCTTCCCTCCTGGTTCCTAATAGTTTGTTTGCTTAATTGTTTCTTCTTAGTTACCACCAGTTGGTCTTTTTCTCTTCTTTCTGCAATTGCCACCCTCCTAATATGAGTTTGATTTTGGAATAAGACAATTGGGAGACAAAAATTAAGAAAATAATTACAAATTATAAGTGAAAATTGAAGGAGAAAAAACAATAGAATGAGAAGAAAATTAAAAGAGTAAGAAAATTTTACCTCATTTTCAATTATGATTTTCGTGCCTGTTCATTTGTGACATTTTCATTGGAATCTAACTCCCACCAAGAACCTCCATCATCCTTATAGTCATCATCAACATCATCACAAACACCTTCAATATTATCATCTTCTGATTCTTCAATAACCACGTCAGCCGTACCATATTTCCTTTTATCCACCTCTGGGTTGTATTTCCACTCTAGCCTTTTCAAAATATCATGATCCTTCCAGTTCTCAACAACCGATACAGCCTCCTTTCTAGCTTTCCCCATTAGGATTTCCTCCCAAGAAAAGGAGGTATCAACAATCCTCTTCAATACACCATCGTTATTATCCCCGATGACAACTGTCTTTAGACATCGTAGCTTCGCTTCCCTTATTACATTAGCGAAATCATAATCATCCGACACAAGTACTATGCATTCAACCCACCTATGATCCATCATATCCACCATGTGACTTTCCAATGCATGATCCGCAGCTTCTGGCTTATCCAACACGGACTGAACCAAAAACCCTGCGCGTTTCAGCTCATCCACCAAACCATACGCTACTCTTGGAGTAAGAATATCCCTTGCAGCCTTCTTATACTTCTCCATCTTCATCGAATACTTTGCCACCAACTTCACCCTCCGGTTCCCCTTTGCCGATGCTATCTGGTTCACCCTTTTCATTTGCTCGCTCTCATGTAGCTGCTTGAAATGGTTAACAAGCTTTTCATTAGTGTAAAACTTTCTCCCACAAACCCTGCATACATGAGGCTCATTTCGCTTGATGACGCCCTTGCTCTCCAATCGATTATACAGCTCCTTCTCTTTCCTCCACTGCCGAACAGCGTGTGGGACACTGGTGAAAGTGTGGCTATTTGCATAAGCTACCATATGCCTAACAACCCCAAATGAAGATGCAACAATTCTAAGCTTATTGGCAACTTCATAAGGTGGAATTGGGTTTGGTTCTAAGTCCCAAAAAATTCCTACCCTATTGTTATTCCTATTTGGTTCCGATTTGGGGGTTTTATCTGAAGCACCGGAACCCCAATTAGGTTTAGAATGAAAGCATTTAAAGGAACCATATATGTTACGAAATTTGAGAATTGAACCCACAAGAAAATGGTTCTGTTCTTCTATAAATACTACAACTTCCAAAAGAAACCATTTGAATAATCACAGCATACAATGAAGCTTCAGAACTTAACTGTGGTCTGTCACTTGTCAGTGAACGAAGGTGTCGATACCTGCGAAGAAGTCTTTTTGATAATATTAGTATAAAGAATCCTAAAACATTAGGACTATGTCCAAACACTTCTATGGGAACGGATTCAGTATGCCAAAGGTGTTTGCGCACCGAAGTGTCAAAAAGTGATTTGGCTGACCGGTGATCACTTTTAATGAAAAACCATTAGATTATTGTAATTTTTTAATCTAATGGTAAAGATTTTTCTAAATTTAGTTTCATATGATTGATTAGTTAATCTTTTATATAATTTTTGTGTCAGTAGGGTAATTTTATAAATATTATTTTTATGATGGTTATTGTTGTTAAATTTAAAATATTTTGTGGTATTATATGAAAAAATAAAAAATTAGATATTTAAATTAATTTAAAATTGATAAAATACAACACGGTCCTTCACCTCCAATGACGGGATCCCCAACGCCTGCAACCGCGTCGGCAGACGACAATACTTCAAGTGTGCAGCAACGCCTCGACAACAACCATGGCGCAGATGCTCCGACGAGGAGGATTACAGTAGAGTTAAACCCCAAAATGGTCCCTGGCGTCATGCACTAAAATCGTTTCTGAAATTTTAATTGCACCAATTACGTCCTTGAGATTGAAAAAAATGCACCATATTAATCCCTGACCTATTTTCCATTAACGACGTGATGACATGGCATGATGACGTACACTGTAAGTGACACGTGTCAATTCATGATTTGGCCACGTGTAATGGTATGATGATGTGGTGACAACTGACACGTGGCATGCTGACGTGGATGGTTGTGCCACGTGTCATAATGTTATTTGGCCACGTGTCTGTTTGTGCCACGTGTCACAACAGTATTCGTCCACGTGTCATCCATTATGTCATTGTTGTATATGCACCAAATTAGTCCTTCACTTTGCATTAAGTGACTCATTTTAGTCCCTGAAATTGAATGTCGTGCACCAAACTAGTCCCTTCACCAATTTTTTTACATTTTTTTAAATATAAAATTTTAATATCTTGGATACACTAATTTCAATTATATTTTTTCATATATCGTTTAAATACAAGTGCTTTCATAAAAAATTTTAAGATTTTACTTTTTAGTTTTAATTATATAATTTTTTTAATAATTTAACATTGGTAAATTTTGTAATATATAAGTATGCTATTATAAAAAAATAATTATATGATTGATTAGACACATTTTTTTCATAAAAAATATGTATTTTTAACAATAAATTAATGATTGAAATAAACATTTTTTTTTCGTTATGTGTAAATGAATTACATTGAAGGCACTTCAAGCACCATCACTACCATCTTTGACCTCTGCAGTCTAGACGAAAGAGATCGGAGATGGTAATGAGGGAAACTTGAAATGTCTTCACGTCAACTCAAGACGGCAGTTATTAGGGGTATCTGCAAGAAAAAATATTTTATAAGAGTAGTATTGAAAGAGGTCGGAGATGGTAGTGAAGGTGCTTGAGAAGCCTTCACGTCAACTCTAAGTCGGCGGTTAGGGTATTCGTAAGAGAAAAAATATTTTATAAAAACACTTTTATTTGAAGAACATGTGAAAAAATAGAATTGAAATTAATGCATTAAAAAATATTGAGAATTTTGAATTTATAGAAAAAATGAGAAAAAACTGGTGAAAGGACTAGTTTGGTGCACGACATTCAATTTCAGGGACTAAAATGAGTCACTTAATGCAAAGTGAGGGACTAATTTGGTGCATATACAACGATGACATAATGGATGACACGTGGACGAATACTATTGCGACACGTGGCACAAAACGGACACGTGGCCAAATAATATTGTGACACATGACACAACCATCCACGTCAGCATGTCACGTGTCACTGGTCACCACATCATACCATTACACGTGTCACTTACAGTCTACGTCATTATGTCATATCATCACATCGTTAATGGAAAATAGGTCAGGGACTAATACGGTGCACTTTTTTCAATCTCAGGGACGTAATTGGTGCAATTGGAATCTCAGGGACGATTTTAGTGCACGACGCCAATCTCATGGACCATTTTGGGGTTTAACTCAATTACGGTATGGTAGGGATGAGATTAGGAGGGAGATGCTGTCCCGTGTACACAGGGCAAATGCCTTCTTCCTCTTCGTCGTTCCCTTAACTTCCTCTTCTACCTCTGCTGTTGCAAGCGCACTGCGCCTTTCACTATCTTCACCGCCGGGGACGACTCCAAACCTCCCCACTGCATGCATCTGTTATTCACTTTTTCGTCGCGCCATCAACTCCTTTTCCTCTCCAATCGGCCATGGCGGCTTTGGCACCGTCTTCTCCGGCATCTTTCTTCCGCGAGAACTCAGTGAAGCTCTGGACTCCACAACAACTTTACAGAAAGCTCGAGTTTCACAACAAGATCTTCCTTTTAATTTGTTGGATTATTACAATTTACGATTTTTAATTTTTTGTTAAACAAAAAGCGAAAAAACGAGGTTGGTTAAATTTATCCATTGGTCATTATTTGTTGGAGTTTTGAGAAGGATGAAACATTTTATGAAAAGAAAAAATAAATAATAAATGAATTTTACATTTTAAATTAATTCTATATTCAAGTCACCAACAAAAATTAATTCTATATTCTAAACCAATTATTATAAGTTACATTATTTGATTCGATTTTCTTTTAAAG
>NC_029786.2:10212177-10225683 GCF_000816755.2 Arachis ipaensis
TTTTGTTAAATTAGTTTTATTAACTATAGTAATATGTTACGAAAAATTATTAATTATATAGAGTATTAATTATAGTAAGATACTGTAAAAGTTAGTATAGATAGAGAGTATATAAAGAGTACAGAGAGTACACATAAAAGAATTCAAGAAGATAATACGAAGAAGAAGAAGTCTTATATTACACAAATAAATATTTCATAAACCCTTAATCTTAAACTCTAAGTTAGTAATTTTTAGAGTAATTTGATTAATAATTTTGTTATATTAATTTTATTAACTATAGTTAAATGATATCGAGAATAATTTTATTAATCTTAATAAGATAGTTATATAAAATTAATAATTTTTTAGAATAATTTTATAGGTTTCAGTAATATGATTTAGGAAATTAGTTATTTTTTTAGTAATTTTATTAATTATAATAATATAATCTAAGAAATTAAAAAATTTTAAAAATAATCTTATTAATTCTGTTAATATGATATGAGAAATTAATTATTATGTTAAATTAATTTTATTAATTATAGTAATATGTCATGAAAAATTATTAATTATATAGAGTATGAAATTAGTATTTTTCAAATTAATTTTGTTAAATAATTGATAGGTGAAGGTTGTGGTAGGCTTAGAGAAGGGGGTTGAATCTATGCCTTCCTTTTAAGTTGCTGTTATGACCCTTTTAAACAAACTTTTAATTCTGATTCTGTTTATACTCAGTAGCGAAAATTTATGAGACAATTTATTTTTGTCTCATGAATATCAGAATACAGAACACAGCAGAGAAGAGAAAAGCTAACACCAGCATATATCCTGGTTCGGTTGCCTTGTGCTATGCAACTTACATCCAGTCTCCTCCACAACAGTGAAAGAATTTTTACTATAGTTAATAGTATTACATACACCAATTTCACAGGATTGACCCAATCCTTTCACACTCAAGTTCTAACCTAACTTGACATTGGCTATGCTAATACCTAACTATTCACTCTTAGTGCTAACCCAACTAAGAAAGGGATACCTCACAGGTACAAGATACAAGACATAGACATACCTAAAGAAATCTGAAAATAACTCTAGGCTTTTCTCTCAAGTGTTTCACTCAGCCTTTTTTCACTCATGGCTTTTACTTGAGCTTTCTCACAATGCATTTTCTCACAAGAAATTACAGAAAGATAAACATAGAAAAGTACATTACAACCTGTAAAACATGAAGGAGATTGACTTCATCAACAGCCTCTGTGCTATGCGAAAAACCATATTAGCAAGCATCTGATTTAGTTCTTCATACTGGAAGAATGCACCTTTGATTAGGTTACATTGTCCAGTTAGTTGAACTTCTTCAAATAGCTCTCTCAGAACAAAACCTCTATTCACTGGTTTTCTCTCCTTACTTCTGAATGAGCAGCAAACCTCTTTTATCTCCTTGCATGTTGCTGGGTTCTTTTTTCAAGGTGCACCTTGAGCCTTGAGCTTCACCAACCCACAGAGTTACTTTTTCTCCTTAAACCTTAGAGTAGTAACTTTGCTTCTGACTTCTTCAACTAGACCGAAAGCCATATAGCAGCAACCATAGAAATCTTCCAATGGTCAACTTGATTTGAGCCCTTGAAAACCAAGTTGGTCCCCAAGTCATGTTTAAGACCGTGGATACACAGCAGAGAAGAACAGAAATCATCTTTACTTTGTATCCTATTTTGGATAGAGCAGAGAGTTAGGAAGAAGAGACGAAGACCTGATGCATGCAAGAGGAAATGGGTTACCTTTAACCTAAGTTTGATTTGGTTTGGAGTTTCTGATTTGATTTCTGTGTTTCAAGCTTAATCCTTCTCTCTCTTGCTTCTTTGGTGATTTGCTTAGGAAAGAAGCTCTCTCTCTCTTTCTCTTTCTTACTTTTCTGAAGCTCTGATTTGACTAAGACAAAAGAGAGGAACGTTGCTTTGGTAACAGCAAGATGGAGGTAATTGAACTCAACTTGGGCTTGGATTGGATAGTGATATGATTGGCCCGTTTTTTATTTCTTTGGCTTCTTACTTTGCTTTTTCTTGGGCTCTTAATTTTGCTTTCAGCCCACCATCCTTGCTGATTGTTTTTCATTCCATTTAGGCTATGGAATTTTGGCCTGCAACAATAAACAATTAGTAATAAGTAACTAAAATTAATCAACACCAATTATTTATTTTACCTAAAAATAATGTTTGTCATCACTAATTAATTTTGTTAATTTCTTAACTCAACAATCTCTCCCTTGATGATAAACATATTTAAGCTAAAAAACCAAAAGTATTTAAAGCTTTAGTAAGGTTAGAGAGACTCCCTTTGAGTGATGTTACTTGCTATTGTGTTGCTCCCCCTTTCCTTTTCAAGAGTAGCTCCCCCTGAATTTATGCTCTTTTCTTTTTGTTCCTGTTTACATTAAGTTTACAAAAAGAGCTATACATAATGTAACTTGACTAAGGGATACTATATAACTAGCAACACAGATTCAGCCCAATATTTTCTTATCATGACAGCAGCAAAAGCATTTTGCAAAGCAAAAGCAATTTGCAAAACCGAGTTCAGTTCTATGCTAAACATTAATATCCTTAGCAGTCAAAAATACACAATCAGATCACAGAAAATTCAGCAGTAGTATAAGTCAATCAATCAATCAACTCAATAGCTATTACTCCCCCTTTTGTCATCAAGGACGAATAATATACAAGATCAACAAAAAATAAAGTCTTATATCCTGCAGAAAAGAGTTAGAGCACAGTCCAAAGTACTAACTAAACTATCAAAAGTGCAGCAGTATTTAGAGTTATTACAGTCATCCAAAATAAAACAGTTCAACAGTAGTAAAAGAAACAGAATTCATGAGACAAAAAGAGAGCAGCAACAGTTTTCATGAGACAATTTCTAGGCATCAGAACCATTCCCCTCCGAATTAGCTTCCTCTTCAACATCAGTGGCAGGGTCTTCATCCTCTTGAAGGTTATCGATGAAGGACATGAACACAGCCACTCTATCTCTTGATTTCTTTAGGAAGTTCTCATGCTTGCTAGCCAGCTTCCTTTGCTCTTTGCTCATAGCAATCAAGTGATTTGATTGAGAAACGAACTCCTGAACAACATCTTTGACTACATTCAGCAAGACAAATTTCTTCCCAATAGAGATGGATGTACCCTCAGTGGAAGGAGTAGGAGAATCCTCAGGGACAAAGTCATGATCTTCATCATCTAGGACAACCCTTTCAGATCTAGTGGGTCCTTTTTGCTGTTTCACTGAACCACCCCCTTTTAGGTATGAATGTCTATTTTGATATTCCTCATTGGTCAAGTCAACACCAAAATACTCAAATATGCAAGTTAGAAACATGCCATAAGGAAGTGCTTTGTCTTTTTCACTCCTAACAGAGTCAAACATATATCTAACCATCAAGTATGCAAATAAAATTTCAGTTTTGGTGAGAAGGGCATATAAAACAAGAGTATCAGTATAGGAAACTCTTTGATATGAGCCACTTTGAGGAAGAATAATGTGGTTGACCATTCAGTGCAACTGAGCACGCTCATACCCTAGGACTTTGTGAGTGGGTGTAATGCCATCAATTAAAGAAACATGTTCACAAATGTGAGCCAATGCATCATGATAAGAAATTTCAACACCTTCATCCCACTTAACAGAAGTGTAAGCACAAGGCCCAACATCAGTATACTTCAAAACATCACTGATAGTTTCATTATTCAAAACTATGTCTCGGCCCTTTACATATGAGTGAGCAGTGCCTTCATGATAAGTCATGTTTGCATAAAATTCTTTGACCAACAAGGGATAAACAGGCTTTTTGATGTCAAAAAGATGATTCCAGTCCAGAAAAATAAAGTTATCAACAAATGGAAAACCTTTTCGTTTCAAAGATGGCAGATCAGCAAGAAAAGAGGGACACAGGGTACGATACTTGATAACCCCATCATAAAAATCATTATTCATAGCAGATTTGAATCTATAGGGATTATAGTTTGAGTGAGAGGCCAAAAAATAGGCTTTGTGATCAAAATGTCCAATGTCTGGTTCTTTAACATTTTTGAGAGGGAATCGAGTGTTACCTCGTTGAGAGCGCACAGGAACCGACTTGGATTTGGGTTGAGTTGGTTCAGAAATAGGTTCCTCAGCCGCCAGACGTTTGCCTTTGGAAGAGCTTGGCTTTGCAGAACCAGGTTTGAGGAGCCTGGTTTGGAGGGCGTCGTCTTTGGTGGTGGCGTTGGCTTGGCAGAGACAGGGTATCTTGGAGTGTTTTTGGTCCGAGCCATGGGGTCACAACGAAGAGGAGAGGTAGGAGGAGAAGGAGATGGGGTAAAGGTCCGGTCTTGGGAGCGAGTGGAAGGCTTTGTGGGAAGCTTATACACTTTTTCACGAGGAGGCCTTTTAGCAATGGTTTTCTTCCTCATTTGGTTAGTTTCAGGCTTTTGAGGGAAGAGAAACAGTAAAGATAGTGGAGGAAACCGAGGAGAAGTTAATAGAGGGAAGAGAGGAAGTGTTGGTAACCGTACCCAAGGAAGTTTTTCACAAAACATGCAACTGCATCACCATTTGAAAAGACTTGAAAAGACATGACCTCATAAAAGAAATATTTGATTTGATTTAAAAAAATTAATTTTAATTTTTTGAAATCCTTAAAAAATTAAATCAAACTGAAAATCTTTTTAGACCAGAAAACATTAAAAAGAAAACTTTTTATAAAAAGGATTAAGCACACAAGCCAAAAAAAATTGTAATATTCATATTTGGGCCCAGAGAAGGTCGGGCTTAAGGAAACACATTTGGACCACTCATGATCTGAATTTTGATGTTGGCCCAGATTGAGTTTCACTTGAAGCGAGCCCAGAACACGCTGATTTGAAGGAAATGTTCATCACCTGCCCAGAATTGTCTCATACCTGTTTATGAGACAAAAAGCTCTAGCAAATACATAAGCATTTTTCAAATAAAGAATCATAACTCAAAATTCCTAGACAAGTCCTAAGCATGCAGAATCTGTCTTCAGCTAATGGTTTTGTAAAAATATCTGCTAATTATTCTTCTGATTTAACAAATTGAATACTAATATCCCCTTTTTGGACATGTTCTCTTATTGAGTGAAATTTCACTTCAATATGCTTAGTCCTAGAGTGCAAAACTGAATTTTTAGAAATATTAATGGCACTCATATTATCACACATCAAGGGAATATTTTCAGCATTTAGTTTGTAATCAGCAAGCTGTGTTTTTAACCATAAAAGTTGAGAACAACAAGAAGAAGCAGCTATATACTCAGCCTCTGCAGTGGATAAGGCCACTGTTGGTTGCTTCTTACTTGACCAAATATTTAGGGACTTTCCAAGGAAGCAATATAAACCTGAAGTGCTCCTTCTATCAACTCTATCACCAGCAAAATCTGCATCACAATAACCAACTGCAAAAAATCATCAATCTTAGGGTACCATAGATCAAAATTGGATGTGCCATAAACATATCTAATGATTCTCTTAACTGCAGAAAGATGTGACTCATTAGGTTTGGATTGGAACCTTGAACACAATCCAATACTTTGCACAATATCGGGTCTAGAGGAAGTTAAGTACATGAGAGAACCAATCATGCCTCTATACCTAGTCTCATCTACATCTTTCTCAGTTTCTCCCTTATCTAATTTGAATTAGGGTGCATGGGAGTTCCCATGGGTTTAGCATTTTCCATACCAAATTTCTTAACTAATTCCTTGGCATACTTCTCTTGATGAATGAAAATACCATTTTCAGTTTATTTAATTTGTAGCCCCAGAAAAAAATCAAGTTCACCCATCATACTCATGTCAAATTCACTTGTCATGAGCTTTCCAAATTCAGAACAAAGGGATTCATTAGCTGATCCAAAAATAATGTCATCAACATATATTTGGACTAGAATAAAAGAATCATTAGAATTTTTGATAAATAGAGTTGTGTCAGTGGTGCCTCTTTGAAAACCATTTTTCAAAAGAAAAGAGCTAAGTCTCTCATACCAAGCTCTCGGAGCTTGTCTTAAACTATAGAGAGCTTTAGATAATTTGAAAACATGATTAGGATGCTCTTTATTTTCAAAACCAGGAGGCTGCTCCACATACACTTCTCTATCTATCACACCATTCAAAAATGCACATTTCACATCCATTTGATATAATTTAAAACCACAAAATGCAGCATAAGCTAAGAGAAGTCTTATGGGTTCTATTCGGGCAACAGGGGCAAAGGATTCATCAAAGTCTATTCCTTCTTCTTGGTCATATCCTTGTGCCACTAGCCTTGCCTTGTTTCTTGCAATGATACCATCTTCTCCCAACTTGTTCTGAAATATCCACTTGGTGCCGATCACTTTCTTTCCACTTGACCTAGGAACTAAAGTCCATACTTGGTTCTTTTCAAACTCAAGAAGCTCATCCTCCATAGCTTTAACCCAAGAGGGGTCACTAAGCGCTTCCTTAACGTTTTGAGGCTCTATTTGTAAAATAAGGGCAATGTTAGATCCTTCATTTACCTTTCTAGTGGAAGACCGAGTTTGCACTCCATGAGAGACATCCCCAATGACAAATTCCTCAGGATAATTCTTCAAGAATCTCCATTCACAAGGTCTGTTGAATTTGGAGGCAGATTCAGATACCAAGAGATTCTGGATGCTACTAGCTTCAGAATTTCCTTCAGATTAATGAGACAAAATGGAATTGTCTCTTGAATTTTCAGCATTTGCAGTTTCTGGTTCAGTTTGACCAGAATTTCCTTTTTCATTATTTTGAGCAGTTTCATTTTCCTTTTGAGCTTGATTTTCTGCATCACAATCTTCCAAAATGCTTTGGACCAAATTAGTATCACAAAATGTAACATGTATGGATTCCTCAATAATCCTAGCATCTTGATGATAAACCCTATATGCTTTACTAGTTGTGGAATATCCTACAAACAGACACTCATATGCCTTTGGATCAAATTTTTCCAAATTATCCTTGTTATTTAAAACAAAATATTTGCATCAAAGATGTGTAAGTAATCTAAGTTTAGTGGGTAGCCTTTCCAAAGTTCATAAGGGATTTTCTTCAAAAATTTTCTTATGATTGTTCTATTCAAAATGTGGCAAGCCGTGTTAACTGCTTTAACCCAAGGGAATTTTGGAACATTACTCTCACATAGCATAGCTCTTGTCATCTCTTGTATGCTTCTATTTCTTCTTTCCACAACACCATTTTGTTGTGGTGTTCTTGGACAAGAGAAGTTGTGAGATATTCCAAATTCCTCACAAAAGGATTCAAATAAATTATTTTCAAATTCAGTTCCATGATCACTTCTTATAGAAGAGATTTTTAAATCCTTTTCATTTTGAATTTTCTTGCAAAAAGGTTCAAAGGCCGAAAAGGCTTCATTTTTGTGTGCAAGAAACAAAACCCAACCAAACCTAGTATAGTCATCCACAATTACTAACCTATAATATTTACCACCTAGGCTTTGAGTTCTTGTTGGACCAAATAAATCAATGTGTAGCAATTCAAGTGGTCTTTTAGTAGAGATGTCTTCTTTTGATTTAAAAGAACTTTTGGTTTGTTTTCCCATTTGGCAAGCATCATAAGTGATGTCTTTGTCAAACTTTATCAAAGGAAGACCTCTTACTAATTCTTTCTTTACAAGTTTGTTTATTTGAAACATACTTGCATGGCCCAATCTCTTGTGCCATAACCACTTTTCAGATTCTTTAGAGTGAAGACAAGCTACATTTTGATCCTTTAGTTTATCAAGAGTAAGTCCATACATATTATTAAAACGCTTGGCAACAAACATCACTTCATTTGTTCTTTCATTAACAACACATCATTCAAGTCTTTTGAAAATTACTGAATATCCTAAGTCACACAGCTGACTTATACTCAAAAGATTGTGCTTCAAACCACATACCAAAAGTACATCATCAATGAAAGTAGATTTTTCATTACCTACTTTTCCAACAACAATGATTTTACCTTTACCATCATCTCCAAAGGTCACAAAACCTCCATTATTTAGTTTGATGAAGTAAGTTGACCTTCCAGTCATGTGCCTTGAACATCCACTATCCATGTACCACATGTCCTTTTTGTTCTTGGATACTAGGCAAATCTGCATGAAGAGTTTCAAGTAGCATTAGGTATCCAAATTAATTTGGATCCTTTGAAGTTAATCCATCTTGGTTGCCCAAGTGCATTGAAATCACAAACAACATTATAAACTTTGTTTCCTACGACTCTCTTTTCAATGAAACATTGTGCATATGAGTGACCAAATTTCTTGCAATTAACACAATGATTTTCTGATGTGTGTCGCTGAAATTGAGGTGAGTTATCTTGCTTGAAATGATTAAAGTGTTGAAATTTTCTAGTTTTTGGAGGAGATGCATTTCTTTTGACAAACTGATTTTTATTAAAGTTATTCTTCTTTACAAAAGCATTTTCACCAGAATTTCTTTGAACATTTTTACCTTTCGAAAATGAGGTTTTGTTGTAAAATGGTGGTTTCTTGAAAGCAACCTCATTTTTTGAAATGTAACCCAAACCTAGCCGGTTTGAACTCGGATTAGTTCTTGGTGAAGGCTCAGTTTCACTTGTGTACACTTCATCAAATTTTTCTTCAAAAGTTGAAACATATCCAATACTCGATTTGTTTGGTATGGATTTGGTATTTGATGAAGAAGCCACAAATTTTATAGAGGAAGTGTTGAAAACTGCATCTTCCTTGGCTATGTAGCCTAAACCAGATTTTTCAAACAATGGTCTTTGACTTGCAAGTAATTTGTCCAAGTTACTAGAACCTTGAGCAAATTTTGCTAAGTCACCATTCAGTCTTTTAATCATATCATTTAATCTTTCATTTTCAGCAATTAACTCATGAGAAGGATCCACAATGTGCTTTCCTTTTAATTTTTCAAGTTCAGATTTTAGAAATCTGAAAATACCATCACTAGACTCACTCTCTTTCGGTTCTATTTGTGACTTGAGGACTATTCCCTTTTTCTTTGAGTCTGTGTTTGTGTGTGTGGCTTTATAGGCAAGGAGTTTTCCTCTCAGCTCATCATAGGTTATGGGACTTATGTTGTTACTCTCAGTTAGGACAGTGGCAGTGTTTTCCCATTCTTTTGTGAGGCTTCTAAGGAGTTTTCTCACCAAGGTTTGTTCTGCATAGTTTGTACCCATAGCATCAAGGTTGTTGATTATGATTGAGAATCTCTCAAACGCTTCATCAATGCTTTCTCCATCCTTCATACTAAACATCTCGTACTCTTTTCGCAGCATATCAATCCTCGTTTCTTTGACTTGTTTAGTTCCTTCGTGTGTAACCTGGAGTTTTTCCCAGATTTCTTTGGCTGTCTTGCATCTAAAAACCTTCCGGTACTCTTCAAAGCTGATAGCACAGTGAAGAAGGTTGATTGCTTTAGCATTCAGCTCTATCTTCTTCTTATCATCTTCATTCCATTCAGCTTCTTCTTTTGGAGTCACCACTCCATCAGCACTTGTTTTTATTGGGATCTTGGGACCGCTCACAACAATATTTCATATGTTGTAGTCAATAGATTGGATGAAAATACTTATCCTTTCTTTCCAGTAGGAGTAGTTCTTCCCGTTGAAGAAAGGTGGCCGGTTGTTTGATTGGCCTTCAGTGAGGGTGTAGGCAACTGTGGTTATGCCCAATTTGTTCGCCATTGGATCTTTGCTCCAAGCGGTTAAGCTTGATTCTTGAGACTTTAGCTCCTGATACCAATTGAAGGTTGTGGTAGGCTTAGAGAAGGGGTGTTGAATCTATGCCTTCCTTTTAAGTTGCTGTTATGACCCTTTTAAACAAACTTTTAATTCTGATTCTGTTTGTACTCAGCAGCAGAAATTTATGAGATAATTTATTTTTGTCTCATGAATATCAGAATACAGAACACAGCAGAGAAGAGAAAAGCTAGCACCAGCATATATCCTGGTTCGGTTGCTTTGTGCTATGCAACCTACATCCAGTCTCCTCCACAACAGTGGAAGAATTTTCACTATAGTTAATAGTATTACATACACCAATTTCATAGGATTGACCCAATCCTTTCACACTTAAGTTCTAACCTAGCTTGACATTGGCTATGCTAATACCTAACTATTCACTCTTAGTGCTAACCCAACTAAGAAAGGGATACTTCACAAGTACAAGATACAAGACATAGACATATATACCTAAAGAAATCTGAAAATAACTCTAGGCTTTTCTCTCAAGTGTTTCACTCAGCCTTTTTTCACTCATGGCTTTTACTTGAGCTTTCTCACAAGAAATTACAGAAAGATAAACATAGAAAAGTACATTAAAATCTGTAAAATATGAAGGAGATTGACTTCATCAACAGCCTCTGTGCTATGCAAAAAACCATATTAGCAAGCCTCTGATTTAGTTCTTCATACTGGCGGAATGCATCTTTGATTAGGTTACACTGTCCAGTTAGTTGAACTTCTTCAAAGAGCTCTCTCAGAACAAAACCTCTATTCACTGGTTTTCTCTCCTTGCTTTTGAATGAGAAGCAAACCTCTTTTATCTCCTTGCATGTTGCTGGGTTCTTCTTCCAAGGTCAACACCTTGAGCCTTGAGCTTCACCAACCCACAGAGTCACTTTTTCTCCTTAAACCTTAGAGTAGTAACTTTGTTTCTGACTTCTTCAACTAGACCGAAAGCCATATAGCAGCAACCATAGAAATCTTCCAATGGTTAACTTGATCTGAGCCCTTGAAAACCAACTTGGTCCCCAAGTCATGTTTAAGACCGTGGATACACAGCAGAGAAGAACAGAAACCATCTTTCCTTTGTATCCTATTTCGGATAGAGCAGAGAGTTGGGAAGAAGAGACGAAGATCTTATGCATGCAAGAGGAAATGGGTTACCTTTAACCTAAGCTTGATTTGGTTTGGAGTTTCTGATTTGATTTCTGTGTTTCAAGCTTAATCCTTCTCTCTCTTGCTTCTTTGGTGATTTGCTTAGGGAAGAAGCTCTCTCTCTTTCTCTTTCTTACTTTTCTGAAGCTCTGATTTGACTAAGACAAAAGAGAGGAACGTTGCTTTGGTAACAGTAAGATGGAGGGAATTGAACTCAACTTGGGCTTGGATTGGATAGTGATATGCTTGGCCCATTTTTAATTTCTTTGGCTTCTTAATTTGCTTTTCCTTGGGCTCTTAATTTTGCTTTCAGCCCACCATCCTTACTGATTGTTTTTCATTTCATTTGGGCTATGGAATTTTGGCCTGCAACAATAAACAATTAGTAATAAGTAACTAAAATTAATCAACACTAATTATTTATTTTGCCCAAAAATAATGTTTGTCATCACTAATTAATTTTGTTAATTTTTTAACTCAACAATAGTTATTATCATTGAGTTGTGAAATAAATCGAAAATAAAAAAAAATGTATATAGAAAGTTCTAAGGTTCAAATAATAAGATGGAATATATCGAGGATAAGAAGAAGAAAAGAAAACCCTAAACCCTAAATTTCAAACTCTAAACTCTAAATTAGTAATTTATAAAGTAACTTGATTTATTATAGTAATATATATATTGAACATTAGTGATTTGTTACATTAATTTTATTAATTATAGTTGTCATAAAAATTAATTAATTGTTCAAAAACACCTAATCTTGTTTTAGGCTTTGACAGAATATTAGAAAACGCAGTTGAAAGAGAAACAGAAGCAGTGGCCATGGCGGATCAGCAGAATTTGTTAGAAGGAACCGTGCATAATATTCTAGAATAAAAAATTTTTAAATGGGTCTTCGTTGTTGGTAAAGGTGGCGTTGGCTAAACCACATGCAGCTCAATACTCTCGATTCTTTTCGCCACTGTTCATAATTTCCACCGACCCAGCTCACAATTTCCTTTTCAACGGCGATTCACAAAGACTCCAACTTTAGTCAATGGCTTCACCAATCTCTATACTATAGAAGTGGATCCAACTGTTGAGCATGAGGATGTGGGCACTTTTGAAGGGATGGACGGTATGAGTCACTATAATTTTCGACGGAGTGTGGGCAGTGGACTGCGTGCCAGAGAAGACAGTGCCGAAGCCACCATGACTAAGTGGGGAAGAGAAGGAGTTGGTAGCGTAAAAAATCGTAGGAGAGGCGGTGTAGAGGATTGAGTGGTTGTTGCGGTGGAGATAATGGAAGGAGGATGTGCTTGCGACGGCAAAGGAAGAAGAGGAAGAGAATTTGCAGGAAATTAGCGGCTTTTAACAACTGAGTGAAATACTAAAATGTATTCATTTAAAAAAATTAAAAAAGTTACCCCTCTATTTTATGTGTAATTGGAAAAAAGACCCCACAAAAATAAATATTTTAATTTTGATACTTTCTAGCTGACTGGTACGCCAAAAAGTATTTTGGCGTTTTGGTGTGCAAACTTCTCCCGCACACTGAATCCGTGCCCTACTTCTATATACTAACTAACTAGCAAGAGACCCCATGCGTGGGTGTGTGATTGAGTTTGTGAAATTAATAATAAAAATATAAAAGGAACACATAGAAATTGGATAATGATATGTTTCTTATATATATTTATTGAGTTTAGAAATATGATCACAATGATATAACTAATAATTCTAAATCGTGTATTGATTAAATATGCTTAACTCAACAATTATATGAATTGAGTCATCAAAATTTGTAATTGAGAGTTCAGGTAGTATAAGTACTACATTATATTCATTTTTTAAATGTGCAAGCTTTCTATCTCCCAAATCAAGAATCCATTATACACATTTTTTTGTTCTACGACGCTTTCATCTTCTATTGAAGACCTTAATCTCATATTATGAATTAACGTTAATAACTTATATTCATACCATAGATAAAAGGAATCAATTGATGCATTAATAATCTCTTGTCTAGATCCATTTGTTATCACGGGAAGAATTTGAATATATGATAATGTAACGTAATACTTATTTTAATAACTTTATTTTGTATTTGTGAAATTTTTGAAGATATAATTTTGAACGGACTTAGGCTTAGTTTGATAAAACTTTTCGAAGAGATGCTTCTGCTTTTCAAAAGTATATGCACCTCATTTTACTTTTGATAAATCGAAAATTCATGTAACTTTTAAAAGTTAGAAATACTTTTAAAAGATAACTTTTTAAAATTTGTAACATCTATAATTTTTTTAATATAGTAATTATTGAATATATAAGCATTAGTTTTGTATAAATTTTAGAGACAATACAATAATATAACTATCATCAATATAAAATTTTAGATCTTCAAATGTATCAACTAAATCTTTTAAATAATTAACATTCTCTTCAACTTAGCTTTAAGGGTAATATTATAGTTTACAAAGTAAGCAAACTATTAAAATAGATATTATTTGCAAAAAATTATCATAATTTATACTAAGAGTTTAAGATCACAAATAAATACTCCGAAGTTTAAATTGTACAAACATTGATAAATAAAATCCTAAAATTAAAATAATAAAA
>NC_029786.2:10225753-10231247 GCF_000816755.2 Arachis ipaensis
CTGCAGTATTTCCGAATCCGATCTGAAAATTGTAGATATAGATTTGATCCACAAGGCTATCAGACCGAATTCGCACACTAATAGGATTGGATTGCGGATTTTATGTAGGTATCTGCATATCCGCTTATCCGTAAAAATAAATAAATAAATAAGTAAATATTCTTTTATGTTTTATTTCAACTAATAGTTATTATATATGTCACATTATTTTATTTTAATATTTAAGAAAAATATGTTTAATATTATTTTAAAAGTAAATATGTTTAAAAGAGTAAAAAAAGATATTTTATTGATTTTTTAAAATAAAATAAGATTTTAAAAAGTATTTTTATGTTTTGCAAATATATCCAATATCCATTCCAAACTGCAAATGTGCAAATCGGATCGGATCCAAGCTAAAAAACTCGAATATTAAATCCGATCCGATAATTTTAGTGCGGATCGAATCAAGATTTTAGTCATATCCGATCCAATTCGATCCGCCTCCACCCCTAAAAAATAATAATAAACACCCTCTTGATTTTTAAGTTTACCACTGCAATCTACTACTACACCTATCTTTTAGTGCTAAACTAAATTATATGTTGGGAATAAGAAGTATGACCACAATCCAATCAATCATGTGTCAAATAATTTGTTGTTGTTATTATATTAAAATGTTAATATAATAAGGTCCTTGATTAAATTTAGAGATTTATCATTATGATAGTGATCATAATATTGAGAGATAAATTTTTTATAATTTAATCTAAATTGTTCTTGGTCATAGGATTATTAAAAAGGACATTAATAATCCGGAAAGATCAATATATATATAATGATCTTCATTGGATGAAGATTAATAGATCTCATTTATTAAATTATATATATAGATGGTGCATATAGAGATATGACCATTGAACTGACTCACTTTGAGATTTCCTAATGGTTATAATTACCGTATATTTGTCAATAGGATAGTCTCAAGATGAACATGGTAATTGAGTTTCCTTTGACCTGCGACTGTCATAGTAATTAACAATGTATTTATTATACTTTGATTCCGGACACCTAATACCCTAGGGTGCTAGTTGAATGGATATTGGGTATGATTTAAATACTTGTAGAATTAATGATTAGTCAATAAGGAATCCATCAACTCTCGGTAAAGAGTTTGAGCTCTATGATTATAATGATTGAGATGAATAAAACCTTGGCCAAGGGGATTGAACGAATGAAGAAATGAGTTTCTTAAGTCATTCACAGTTCATTATAATAATGGTAACAAGTTAGAGTTTGACAATTAAAACCATACTCTAAGGTTAACCAAGAGCTGGAAAGATGAAAGGAATTATACTTTGTTCTTCTGAGGTTCTTAGTAAAAATATATTACTTCATACTATCGGGTCATTGAGGAGTGTTGTTAGACGCCAACCTTGATTAGTAAATTTAGTATGACTAATTTACTACCCGCTTAGTATTGAACCTATGTTCTAATCAAAACAGGCAACAAAAGTTTATAAATCCAAATTGAAGGTTAGCAATAGAAGAATAATAAAATTTAAATTCGTATTTAAAACATTACATCATACTCAAAAAATGAATCATCTCCTACAATTCAATACTCTATACAACTTAAATAAATTAGTTTTTGGATGGTCTTTTCATGCTAAAAGCAAAATTTCTTGGGACTTAGCACCATACAATCATTTTTATATTATAATCCCTCTTTTAGTACTTAATTCCCACCCACATCATATGTTAAAAGATTAGTATATCACACATTATCTTAACATACTTCTTAAATGAGATCTATTTATTTATTTTTACAAAAATAAAAAATAAAATCTTCGTAAAAAGTAAAAGACAATAAATTATAAAAAATAAAACTATTTTAAGATATAAAATTTGAATTTGCTTGTGAAATAAAAGAACTACTCATCCGATATTATGCCCATCACCACCGCACAATATGAAAAAAATAAAAAAATTATTGTCTATCTAAACAATTATTAAAAACTAAGTACACTTATTGATTATAAAAAGTTGTAACTATTATAAGGATTTAAAGTGAAAGATATATGTGTAAAAATTAAAATTATTTTAAGTAGTTTTAGAAAGATATAAGTTGAAATTTGAATATATTTGACTATATAATGTAATTTTTATTTTGATGTTCTCTAATAGGATACCATTCTATTAAATCAATTATTTCGCATATTAACTTTCAATAAGAAATATAATGATTTTCTTAAATGAAAATCATACATAACTACTAAAGAAATGGCATACTAAATATTATCTACTTGCAATTGGTGATGATAATAATGGGCTATTCACTTTTGCTCTTTTTTTTTCTCAAAATTCCATCTATAGTAATAAGTGATATTGTATTAATTTTTTCAATCCACTAACCTTGTGCTTGTATTCGGCTTGAAGACAGAACAAATAAAATAATAAGAATAAAGTATTATTTTTATTTTTAACGTTTGGAATAAATTTTATTTTTTTTCTTGTTCTAATATTAATTAGTAACCTATTACTTAAATTATAGTTATGCAATAGTTATTTTTAAATAATAAAGCTAAATCTTTTTTCTACTTTTGTAATTGAAGAAATGAAAATAAAAATTATCAAATAAATTATTAGAATTAAGAATTCTATAATACTTATGTAAGCTATTTTTGTTAGGGTTTAAATAAAAGAACTATTCAGTTACAAACTCTTTTAATGTTTGCTTTCAAATTGTGAATTAATTAGGATAAAGAATGCCACTTTTATCAATTAAATAGGAATTGATTTTAGGAGAAAATAGTGAAATTAAATTTCATTTAAACTAATTTATTATTATTATTTATTTCAAATGATGGAATTCAATACTTGTGGGAATTGAATTCCAAGAATTTTCAAACAGCCTCTAAATATCTACTCTTTATGAAAGTTCTCCTCCCACCCGTGCCTATTACAATCTACTACTTCATAAAAAATTATATCTTATAAATGAGTAGAAAAAAAAGGCTTAGTTTTTGAGCTTCAAACTTAGTCCAATGCTCAAATATAGCTTTTTCTAACTTTAGTGTTCATCTAGTCGTCTATAGTAATTGGTTAAAAAACATTGCAATAGCGTAGCAACTCATGCTTTAGGAAATATTGCAGCAGCAACAACTTATGCTCTCTCTTATTCTCTTGAACTGAACAACTTTTCACAACACAGAAATTGGACGAGAAAGAGCTCGGTGGAGAAATAAAGAAGAAATGACATCATTTAATCAATTTTTCAATTTGGTTTGACTGATCAATTTTCGGGTTCTCTATCAGCTTTAAACCTCATTAATTTTACATGTAATTCTTGTAATCTGAATGAGATCAAGGTTGTGAGTATAAACTAATCTAATTAATAAATTGATAGAGTGACTGGTTTAATAGTTCAACCAGAATTCAACGGTACACTTAAATATAAAATAAAATTATTAAAAATTTAATATATAATTTAAAATATTTAAATTTAATATTTTTAAGCAAATAAAATTTAAAATTTTACAATTTTGCATAATAAATGATCTATAATATATCATTAAAAGTTTACAAACAACTTTAATTATCACTTTGTGGTTGTTCTATCTTCAATATACAGCCCAAAAAAATTATCCATAAAAAATTAACTCAGACAAATTAACTCAGAAAAAATTCAAGAATCATTCAAATTAAACACCAACTATTATTTTAGAAAATCAGCAACATTATTTCAAAAGGAGGTAAATTACCAAAAATGTACTCGAATAATTTTGTCACCGACAAAAATACACCCGAATTTTGCTATCGACAAAAATGCTTTCAAATAATTTAAAAACACGACAAAAATATCCAACATTAAATATGTATTCTCAAAAAAACACTTTACAGATTGAATTTTGATGCAATTTTTTGCAAGTATGATTAGAAAAATGAGATATTTTTATTTTTAAAATTTGGTAATTTTTTGTTAAGTATATATTTTTTGTGATTTTTTAAAAGTATTATTGGTTGTTGAAAAAAATCACAAAAAATTTTAAGGATAAAAATATCTCATTTTTCTAATCATGCTTGCAAAAAATTGCATCGAAATAATTCAATCTCTAAGATATTTTTTGAAAATACATATTTAATGTTGGATTTTTTTTATCACATTTTAAAGTTATTTGAGAGTATCTTTGTCCAGGGACGGATCCAGAAATATTATTCTGGAGGGCCAATAACATATATAATAGGGTTAAGTACTGAAATCGTCCCTAATGTCTTGGGTCAAAATCAAAATCGTCCCCGACCTTTTTTCGTTATTAAAATCATCCTCAACGTTCAAAAACGCTTTAAAATCATCATTTTTATCAATTTTATTTTTTTATTACCAAACTACCCCTCATTAAAAAATTATAAAATAAAATAAATATAATTATAAAATAAAATAAATATATATCGATAGAGAATATATTTTAAAGTACAAAAAATATGTATGTACTTCTTATTAACGAAGTGGTCGATTTTTCGTATCATAAAATTTATCGATAATAGAATTTGAGTCAAATTTTTCAACAATTTTCTTTTCAATATAATTAAAAGACAATTAGCAAGAAATTAATCTTTCATTTTGTTTATGAGTTATTCTTCACAATATTTATCGCTGAAAAAGATCTCTCAGTTGTAATAGTTGAAACAAAGAAAATTAATACCAAATGAATCAAGAAGGATGCTCACAAGAAGAAAAAAAATCCACTTTATAGGATTTAAAAAAATTTTATTTAATTAAAAAATATTAGTAATAATATTTTTTCAGATTTTTTTAATATTGTTACTTATTTTTTTAGATATTAGAAATCATTAATATTTAGGTTAGACTGAACTTTTATTTATATTAGACTAAATACTAAATAAATTTTAGAAAAAATTAAATAATACTTAATAACTTATTATTATTAATCTTTTTTTTAAAAAGTTGGGGAGTCGAGGCCTCCACTTGCTCCCGTATGTCCATCCCTGTCTTTATCAATAACAAAATTCGAGTACATTTGATCTACTCGTAGCCAAAATTCTATTCTAAAAACAATAATTGAAAATAAAACAACTAAGACTTTTTCTTTCCTTTTCAATCTTGATAAGAATTTTTTGTTTTATATATTTTTTTTATTATAGTCCTATTTAATTATTTAAATTTCATGCAAAATTACAATTACTCAATATTCTATGATACAAATATAAAAAACAAGGTATTGTATGTTTTTTATTTTAGAATAAAAATTTTTAGTAACAACATAACATATTATTCTTAAATTAGCTACTTTTATTACTTTATTATTATTGATATCTTCTTTAAATATGTTGCTTTTTTCTATCCAATCTAACAATTTATTCGTACGTCTACATAGGTAAAATAAATAGAGTATAAGATGAATGTAGACTATATTTAAATGATTAATTGGTGTAAAAAATAAAGAAATACCATTAGTGTTTAAAAAAATAATGTAATGTATGTAATTTAATA
>NC_029786.2:10231360-10236277 GCF_000816755.2 Arachis ipaensis
AAACAATATCAATATGGCTTTATTTTTTTATCCAAATAATATTTTAAATATGCTTTATATTTACGCTATTGTAGTCTTCATTTGCCTTGTCGGGCAATATTACGATGTAGACATCAAAAAGTTTCTACACACGAAAAATTTGCGTGGCTTGTATTTAGAGACAACAATAATGTTCTCTTTTACTGTTTTGGCCATTCAAACAAAATATATAGGACTTAATACTTTTTTAGAATTTTTGCAGTGTATTAAAAAAATGAATTAAAATTAAGTTGGTTTGTTATTTTTTTATTGGGCCAACTACTTTAGTAATTTTTTTTAACCTTGAATCCAAAATTTTGAGCAACAGGGATTGAAAGAACAACATAACTGAAATTGAAAGGAATTGAAAGGAGCAACCATTTCTGATTAAAACAAAAAAAATGGAGCAACGATCACAAAATCCGCTAAAATACTATTACCTACCATAAAAAGCTCATCTATTAATGAATGTAACATGATAATATATATAATTACTACTAATTAATCAAACCAAAATCAAACTAACCCCACCATATTTTTACAGTGTTTTATTAATGTTTTCATGAAAAAAAAATATACTATAGCAAATATTGGAATAATTTTGAGGAAACAAAAAATTGGTATTTTTTTTAATTGAAAGTAAATATAAATTTGAAAAAAAATCTTATTTTAGTGAATATATATTATTTTAAATGCTATTAAATATAAATTCTTTTATATACTTTATAGTTTACTATATTTATGATAATTTTCTTCTCAAATATTTTAGGATTATAATTTAAAATTTAGAATAAAAAATTTATTATTTAAAGTCTGAAATTTGAGATAAATAAAATAAATTAAAAAAATAACTAATGTTGACTGTTTGGTTATCTAACATTACTATTGACAAATTTGTTTTTTATCAACTATAATAAAAGCATCTTTTCAAAAACAAATATAATGAAAGCATGTTAATCAATAACACTATGAAATAGGGGATAAGGTTTGTAAAAAAATTTTATACTCCTTACTTAAATTTAATAGGTATTTTCCAACTAATTTTCTCTTAATTAATACGTTGATTTATTTGTTTATTTTAAATATTTCACATTTTTTTCAATATATTAAAAACATTAAAAACTTAACTTTAATTTCCTAACTAACCATACTATACGAATAATAATTAGATCCTTCGTTCTTATTTAGTTTATATCTATTTATTTTGGGTTAATAAAATTCATAATATTAAAAAATATATTTGATTATAGTATAAAAATGACTGAAAGTTAATGATTTATTATTAATTCCTGTTATATTGTTCTTTCAATTCTTGTTGCTCAAAATTTTGGATCCAAGGTAAAAAAATTATTCAGAGCAGTTGACCCAATAAAAGAAAATTAACAAACTAACTTAATTTTAATTCATTCTTTTAAGTTTTAATACACTGCAAAAATCCTGAAAAATGTGAAATGTGTTAAGTCCAGTATACCTTTTTTGAATGGCTAAAAAAATAAAAGAGGCACTTATTATTGTTACCATGGTACAAAGAGTTTAGGAAAAAAAAATATTTTGTTATTCATATTTCTCATTTTTGATTACAAAGTTCTTACCAATATATAGATCAAGAGTACGCTAAGAGTATACTCGTTATGGAATAATATCCTAATAAATTACATTGATTTTTTCCTAATCCTCTTTGATATTTTTCTGATTTTGTTCTCTAATTATGATATTCTAATACTCCCCCTCAAGGTGAGTAGTGGGATCACCAATACTCAGCTTGGTTAGAACTTTAGCAAGGGCTTGTCTTGAAACTGCTTTAGTAAGAATATCAGCCAACTGGTCTTCTGATCTCACAAATGGAAGCTCAATAATTTCATTCTCAATTTTTTCTTTGATAAAGTGTCGATCCACCTCAACATGTTTTGTTCTATCATGTTGTACAGGATTCTCTGAAATGCTGATTGCAGCTTTGTTGTCACATTTCAACTGGCTTGGCGATTGTGGTGGAAACCCAACCTCAGTCATCAATTGTCTTATCCACAATACTTCAGTTATGCCTTTAACGATCCCTCAAAATTCTGCCTCAGCACTTGAAAGAGCTACAACTTTCTGCTTCTTGCTTTTCCAAGTTACCAAGTTGCCTCCAACAAGTGTAAAGTAACCAGCTGTTGATCTTCTATCATTTGGGTTGCCCGCCCAATCTGCGTCAGTGTATGCCTCAACCTTCAAATGGTCATTCCTTTTGAAAATGATTCCACTTCCTGGAGCTCCCTTCAAATATCGAACTATCCGCATAGCAGCTTCCATATGATCTTCTTGTGGCTTATGCATAAACTGACTGACTATTCCCACAGCATAAGCTATGTCAGGCCGAGTATATGATAAGTAAATTAGTTTTCCAACCAGTCGCTGGTATCTTTCCTTATCTGCTAGGGTGGCACCTTCTACCATCTTCAACTTGTGATTAACTTGCATGGGCGTATCTATTGGTTTGCAATCCACCATTCCTGTTTCTGCCAGAAGGTCCAAAATGTACTTTCTTTGGGAGATAAAGATTCCTTTACTGGATCGTAGAACCTCTATTCCTAAGAAATATTTTAGTCCTCCCAAATCCTTCATTTCGAAGTCTGTAAATAGGTTCCTTCTCAATTTTGCAATTTCTTCAGCATCACTTCCCGTTATGATCATATCATCCACATAGATTTTAGACAAGTGATTAAATCTCCTCGTTTTTTCAAAAAAAAGGGTATGATCAGAGTTGCTTTGCTTGTACCCATACCTTTTCATGGCAACTGTAAATCTTCCAAACCAGGCACGTGGAGATTGTTTAAGCCCATAAAGAGCCTTCTTTAATCGGCAAACTTCATGTTTTCCAAATCCCGTTGAGAAACCTGGAGGAGCTTCCATGTATACTTCTTCTTTCAACTCTCCATGTAAGAAAGCATTCTTGACGTCAAATTGATGGAGTGGCCAGTCTTCATTTGCTGCTATTGAAAACAACACCCTGATAGTATTAATCTTTGCAACCGGTGAAAAAGCATCAGTGTAGTCGATACCATAGGTATGTGTATAACCTTTGGCCACCAACCTTGCCTTGTACCGTTCAATAGTGCCATCTGCCTTGTGTTTAATGGTGAAAACCCATTTGCATCCGACTGGCTTTTTTCCTGTCGGTAGGATACACTTTTCCCAAGTTCCATTCTTCTCTAGAGCTTCCATTTCTGTATTCATGGCTTTTCGCCATTCAGCTTTCGCATTGGCTTCTCGGACAGTTCTTGGAATATCTTCTGTTAAGAGTCTGGCGGAAAAAGCCTTTGCAACATCTGTCATTCCTTCTCTAGCCGCTCTTATTGGGTATCTTGAGTTACGGGAAACATGTTCTGGTGAGTACCGATCAGGAGGAATCCCTCTGTTTCTTCTTGGAGGAAGAATAAAGGTATTGGGCTCTGGTTCTTCATGTTCCGGTGCTATACTGTTATTGTTAGTGGCCTCATTAAAAACAGGGAGTAAATTATCAGATTGACAATTACTTACCTCTTGTCTGACATTCTCAAAAGGACTCTCACTAGTTCTTTATATTGAGTCGCGGTCTGGGCTGAGCAGCCAAGGAGTTCAGTAGTCCTTGCCCTTATTACCGCCGCAGCTGCCTTACCATCGTGACTTGTTTTCTCTCTTCTGGCCTTGCCACCGCTACTGGTGACTTCTGAGATGCTTACGGCTCCCTTATTCTGATTTCTTGATGACTTGGGATTATTTTTCCACCAATCTGAGTAACCCACAATATTAAAGCAGTTTTCTTTGGTGTGTTTCTTCTTTCTTCTTCCACCAATTGCTTTTTTCATCAGAGTTGTCCATAATGGATAATCATATCCTTTTAGTTTGAAACCAATTGACAAATTGTCAGAATTGGTTTGTAATGATCGCATTCCAAAACTATTGCGCAGCATATTTGCAATTTGTAAAGAAATGGTTGATTTTGAGTCCCTAGAACCTAACTCTGCTCTGATACCATGTTACCATGGTACAAAGAGTTTAGGAAAAAAAATATTTTGTTATTCATATTTCTCATTTTTGATTACAAAGTTCTTACCAATATATAGATCAAGAGTACGCTAAGAGTATACTCGTTATGGAATAATATCCTAATAAATTACATTGATTTTTTCCTAATCCTCTTTGATATTTTTCTGATTTTGTTCTCTAATTATGATATTCTAATAATTATTTCTAAACACAAGCCACGTAAATTCTTTATGTGTAGAAGCTTTTTAACTTCTACACCATAGCATTGCCTCTGTCTTTATCTTGCTAGTAGACAAGAATAGCTATGAAAAGAGAAATTTTTCCAAAAAAAAAGTGAGTAAAAGAAGTAGAGACGGAAGATAAAGTGTGTATATAGTTAGATCTTTATAGAACAAATTTTCACTTCATGACTAATAAGCACACAATTTTTTTCACAAGGTTTCAATTTAGTGGTAAATTTGACAAATGAATAAAACTTTGTCACTGTTATTTAATACATAGAAGGATGACAAGTGTGTCGAATGACATATGCTTAGCAGTATTTATTTAGTATGATTTTTTAAATGTGGATCGAGACTTTTGAGTCGGATGAAAATAATACTTATAAGAGATTTTAACGATCAAATTAGTCTAGATTTAAGAAATATAAAAATTATAATTAAATAATATATTTTAAAGTTATATTTATTTATAAATATGAGACACTAAAATAAAAATATAGAGATATAAAATTATATTTGATAGATAAAAAATAAATAAAAATAGAAAAAGTATAGGGTATCAACATATTATCTACCAATTTATTGCTAACAATAATTAATTATTATATTTTAAACACATATATAAAGAGACACATCCAGAAAATATATCTATAAAGACACTTCTATTAAA
>NC_029786.2:10236449-10253510 GCF_000816755.2 Arachis ipaensis
GTTTGGTCTGTGTTTTCATTTTCTATTTTTATTTTTAATGTATTTTATTTTTTGAATTTTGTGAAGAAAAAATGAAAATAGTAAAAATAATAAAATTCTATTTTTAATTTTTATTTTTTATTTTCACATTTTTTTATAAATTTTAAAAAATAAAAAATATTAAAAACAAAAATAAAAAATGAAAATACAAACTAAACACTTTCTAAGTGTGTGATTAGCCTTTTATTGATAGTGTTTAACGAAAATAAATTATGAGGACCCAAGAGCGGCGTACATAGCCTTGGTACCCTCTGAAAAATGCGCAATAACAACATATTAAGGAACCATTTATATGTATCATTATCAAACAAAATTAGCATCCCAAGTAGCATTAACTATTCACAATAATCTCTAGTCAGCATCCTATTAGTAGTAATTCATGCTAAGAAATAATTTACGTAAAAGGCTAACTTCTTAATTAACGGTTATAAAACTGAAACAAATTAATCAATTTAAAAACTCAAAACAAACTATACTCAAATTGATTATTGTTATCTCAGCAAACTTGTAAGAGGGAAATCATGGCAAGTGGCATACATGCATGGAAATAGTGCTCATGATATCTTCTTCTCTGATTTCTCCGTTAGAAACGAACAAAGCCTCAAATTAAAGATGGAATAAGCACAACAAAAGTAAAGTACAACTCCATTTTCTTGTAGTATTCTTGCTGGAGACACTACCATTTTCAATGCTCTTTTTTTTATATACTTCATCCCACTTCAAACCCTATTTTGATGTTAAACAGGATCTGTTTGATTTTAGTTTTTATTTTCAGTATTTTTTTTCTAAGAAAAATAGAGTTACATTATTTTCCAAATTAATCAGATATGCAGTTGTGAGTGGAGCAAACAAAGGAATTGGAATAGAAATAGTAAGGCAATTAGCTTCAAATGGAGTGAAGGTTGTGTTGACTTCAAGAGATGTGAAGAGAGGCCTTCATGCTTTGGAAACTCTCAAACATCTCTCTCATCTTGTCCTCTTTCACCACCTTGATGTTGGTGATCCTGCTAGTGTGGATTCTCTTGCAAATTTCATCAAATCCGAATTTGGAAAACTCCACATTTTGGTAACTTGACAAATTAAATTCCATATATATATATATATCACTTTCTTTTTCTTTTTTTGTTTGCATGGAAGGGGATACAGGATGAATTATGTGAAAATAAAATTTCCATGTTTGCATTTTTCTACTCAGAAATAAGTTTCATTGATTTAGTCAACTATATATATATAAATTTTCTATTGTATGATTTGGGATTTTCTCATTTATTTTCATGTTTGTTAGTTGCATGTTAAGGATTTTTTTTTCTTACAATTCTACTAAAAAAATGAAATTGACTAATTTGTTCAGAATGTAATAAATTAAACTTCTCGTATGAAGCTCTGCATGCTAAGACTTAAGAGGTTTACTATCAAGTCATGTTTAGGGTTTATGTTATTCATTTTGGATACCAACCAGGAATGAGTTCATTGCCTTAATTAATAACCTTGACTTGGTAGCTTTCAATTGAAATGGATTCTATCTTTTTCCTTGTCATATATATTGATATTTGAATATTATTCTTGAAGAAAAGAATTGCATTTTGTAGATCAACAATGCAGGGATTGGTGGACTTGTGATTAAGGACAATGATTTGGTCCCTCAAGTGTTATTGAAAAGCAGGGTAAGAATTTTACACCCAGTTTGATTCATTATTTTTTTTTATTTTTCAACATTTTCTATTTTAGAATTTAAAAAATATATACCAAACACAAGCTAAGATGTTTTCTTAGTATATTGAATTGGGTGAAATTTTTAGGAATTATTAGATGATGTAATAGAGAAAGCCGGAATCGTTCAAACATTCGAAGTAGCTGAAGAATGCTTGCAAATAAATTATTATGGTGCTAAAAGAACATCTGAAGCTCTTCTTCCTTTTCTCCAATTATCTGAATCACCAAGAATTGTGAATGTATTATCCTCCCTTGGAAAGTTAAAGGTAGCTAGGATACTCTCTTTGTTTGTGTGTTTTTTTAAGTTTAATTATTCTAATAATCTCCATAGTTTTACTAATTATGTGATTAGATTTTTATAGTTTAAAAATTTGTAATTAGATCTTTATATTAGGTAAAAATTTGTAATTAAATCTTTATTATTGATTATTTTTCAGAATAAAACACGCTAATGCTAAAATATTTGCTTTTAGAATATTCCATATTCATTCTACATCAAACACAAAATCAAATATTTAAAATAAAATTGATTTTTCAACAAAAAATAGTTAAAAAAGACCCAATAGAATAGCAAGTTTTTATTTAATTTAGAGAATCAATAACAAACTTTTAGACGAAAAGAATCTAATTAAAATTTTGATGAAATTATGAAGACCAACAGAATAATTAATTTTTTTTAAAAACTAAGTAGATCTTAGATTTCTTCGCTAAATTTGGTTGTTGCTCTACTAATAGGCTTATTTTATTATTTTTTATTCCCCATTACTATTTTATGATTCTGTTTTGTCACTGTTATTATTATTGCTTTCCATGCTGAAAACCTTACAGAAGAGAGAGTTGATGAAGTGTTGAATGAATTTCTGAAAGATATCAAAGAAGGGTTTTTAGAAAGAAAAGGATGGCCTAAGGTTCTTGGTGCCTATATTCTCTCAAAAGCTGCAATGAATGCATATACAAGAATTGTTGCTAAAAAGTACCCTACTATATGCATCAATAGTGTGTGCCCTGGCTATGTTAAAACTGATATAACTGCCAATACTGGATTTTTAACGGCAGAAGAAGGTGCTGCTAGTGCTGTCAAAATAGCATTGCTTTCAAATGCCTCTTCTGGCCTTTTCTATTCTCAGAATGAAGTTTCTTCATTCTAATCCAATTGAGGTTGGTTATGTATATTCATTTCTTCTGTTTTTGGTTATGTATATTCAATTAGAAGAAACATTCCAATTTCAAATTTAACAAAAAATAATCTTTAGTGTGCTTTATGTTGGTCTTATTTAGTAATCTGCTATAATATTAGCCGAAATTGGTTGTCATAGTATTTTATATTGTCTGGTACCTTGATTCAATGATTATGTTAACTCGATTACTGTCTCTAACAACTCACAGTTTGATATGGACATCTTTTTCAGTTGAGCAAAACTGTTAGCAGTTGAGGATGTAAACAAATCACTAAGACATACAGTAGATGGTGCCAAGTTCATCAAACAATTACATGCCAAAATTTTCAAGTGTTCAAGATTTTCAAGAAATGGGGCCATCCAGGTTTGCTCAGAACCTATGGATTTAAGCTGTGAAAGAATTTTGGTATAATTTTGGGTGTCAAGCAAAGGCCTTTGTGAGTTGAATATCTGTTTGAAGCCACTATCGACCACTGGGAATGTCAATCATGTTTGGATCTTGTGTTGGTGAAGAATATTTTACATCAAATATTGGCTCAATAGAATCACATTTCGATTTTATCACCACCAACTCTTTCAAATCATTCAGGGAAGAAAGTAAATGAAATGGTAGTAATGCATTTGATGAAATTTCACACCCTTCTGGAATATGCATCATAGAACTAACAACACACACATATGTGGTTAAATTAAGTTGTTATTATCCATAAAGTAATCTGTTAATAAGAATCAGATCAATCAGCTTAAAAGATTAAATGATTTCTGTTCCATTCTGTTGCTTAAATTTGAAATCACTGAAAATAAATTGTTCATCACTTCAGTTGATATAACCAAGTGTAGAAATTATTTCAAACTTGGACATAATAAAATTTTATTTGAAGAATCTTTATTTATTTATTTATTACCTGACTTAGAAACTGTCATACTGCAGCAGCATTAAGATCATGGTGGAAGACCGAATCATCACTCGAGTTGTAAGAAACTTGAATCCTTCTAGAAACTTGATTTGCAATACTCAACTTGCAACTCCTCAGGGCGTATTAATATTTTCGCTGTTGAAGGTGTAAATAGACGTAGCAATGCCTCTGCCTCTGCCTCACATGATTCTATGTTCAATTCTTTCAGATTGGAGGAAGGCTATAGTACTAGTGTTATCAATTTTGGACATTCGACACAGCGGCTTTGACAAGTATACTATTCTAACCCATTGATGGATTGCAACACACATAATTTGAAGAGGTACAATTCTTTTTTAAGTTTCCAATAATCTCCTTATTACTAGCTTCATCTATTTTTGAGGGTTTCATCATAGTAATAGCTTACTTCCATTGTTTCCAAGTTGGGTGTCTTCTCAAATAATTCAATTGGCACATTAGACTTATTATGCTCATCATCATTAAAACGGTAAAGTTTATTCAAACTCTCAAGATTTTCATCCTTACATTTTTTCAACCATGAACTTAAAGCTCGAGTGCATTTCCAATTAAGAGTCAAATTTTCCATCTTGGAAAGGGTTTATACTTATAAATAACTTTTTGAAGCTTGTAATTAAAAAAAGTAAGGGTGTACTGCTTTCAGGTTCTGCGAAGAGACCTAAATGCTGCAGAAAAGTTCTAACAGTCCAAAATTATGTTGCCTATTATTATGTAGTTTTTCAATTGGTCACTTTTTTCTTTCTTTCTCCTTAAAAAAAATCAAAACCGATATTATAATTTCAGAAGTTAAATGAAGAATTTAAAACAACACGCATCCTTTTCAAAATTGATGGTCTTATTGAGGATTGTATAATACATAGAATGTTACATTATACATTGGAAGTTAGAGTTGTCAGATGAAGCTAGGTCTAATTACTGAATGGGGCTACTCACTCTCTATTTCTAAATAGCTTTGGCATCTCTCTTTCCTTTGAAGTTCAGCAATATTGGTATCCCTTAGAATTAGAATCCGGATCATATTATTGACTCTCTTCTTTTAAGTTTTTCTTGATTCTTGAACACAGCTTTTATTTCTTTTGGTGCTTTGCACCTTTGAGCCTAGCCGTGACTCTAAGTGTTTTGTTTTCAAGTATTACCACCTGATACATAAACACCACAAGCACTTAACTGGGGGAACCCTTTAGATTCGAATTTAGCTTTGCTTAAATTCCCAGACAGTGGTGCTCAGAGCCTTAAGCGTACTCTTTAATAGCTTTAGGTCACGACTTTAAATGTTCAGTCTCAAGGATTACTTAACACTTTCACACCACAAGCATATAGTTAGGGAGAACAACTCTTTTGAGCTTTTTAGGCCAATTTTCGACCCTCTTAACCATTGATGCTTTTAACCATTGATGCTCAAAGTCTCGGACCTTTTTCTTTTTTTATTTTCTTATTTTTTTGCTGTTTCTTTTGCTTCAAGAATCAATCTTTTTTATATTTCAGAGAATCAATAATACTTCTCTAAATTCTTGTACCTCAAGAACCAATATGCCCAACCCCAACATCAAGTATGCTCAGTTAATTCATACATTCAGAGAATAAAGATAAGGTCACCACATCAAAGTAATTAGAATAACTCATCATGTAACTCAAAATCTTATGTATTTTACTACTCTTCTAACCATTTCCACACATTCAGCAAACCAGTCCCATCTCCAGTAAAGAAGAGTCCGCCAGGGCCTATCTGAAAGGATCGAACTTCTTGTCTCGTAAATAGTCTACCTCTCTCTAGAAACCTGTAGAAGTAGGCACAGTAAGTAGCTACAACAGTAAAAAAAACAAGCCCAGTGAAAGTAGCAAGACAAGTAGATGAAAGATTTATCATCACTCACGTAGGCAATTCATACATACGAACTGAATTATCTTTGCACGAGCAGAACAATATTGGCTTGGCCTCTGCATCAGTCATCCCATACAGTCCAAGAACAGCCTATAATAACAAATAAAATAAAAATAAAAAAATGAATTGGACAAACCAATCATCTCCTTCTTAAACAAAATCAAAATATCAGCTTAAAGACGTATTTGTGAACAAAGGTTAGTGGTTGAACAACTTACAATTTGGTGAGTGTGAGTGTATGTCACTTCTAGAGTTCCCTCCTCGGTGCACACCCAAACATTGACTGTGCAATCAGATGAACCCGATAACAAGTAATTGTCCCAGCAAATAAGTGATGTGACAACGTTGGTATGCCCGTTAAGTGTCATTGTGCACTGGAATGTATCAAGGTCCCAAACCTGTAGATAGCAGGGTAAGAAATTGCTTAGCTAAAGGGGAATAGTGTGCAAATTACATGAAGCATATAAATAAATAAACAAAAACACTACCTTAATGCTATGGTCCATGGATCCAGAATAAAGCATCCTGTGACATCCAATAGCAAGACAAACCACTGGTTTACTATGACCACTTAGTGTTGCAACCAGTTTGAAAGGAGTCTCAAAGCTGCATCTCCAAGCATAAATAACACCATCCTGCAATTTAAATAGATTATTTAAAAACTATTGGACAGCAAAAGTAGCTGAAATGTCATAGTTATAATCAGTAACCAAGGTTGAATTACAACAATCTTAAATCACTGCAAGGTAATTTACCTCTGCTCCAGCAAGGAGGATATCATTGCCAACATTCAAGGAAAGGACTTGCCCTTTAGGTCCATCAAGAGTAACATCTGCACCCGTCTGAATATTCCATGCCTTAACAAAACAACCACAATCAAATTATAAGTTTACAGTTAAAGCTCCTGTACATAAGATATCATTATTACAATAAAACATACCTTCACAGCATTTTTCACACCGGCAAAAATCCATGGGCCCTCAGATATGAGTGAGGTAACTTGAGAATTAAGATGGATCATGTTAACACAACGGCCAGTGTTGCAGTCCCATGCCCGAACTGTGCCGTCAGTGCTACCAGAAATAAGTTTGTTTGAACCAGCCGGCAGTGCAATGCCAGTGATTGCCTATTAACAAAATTTGAATATTAGCATAAACGAATCCAACTCAATGGCACTTTTAAATATTAGTAGAATGTTGCTCTTATGTAAGAGCGTGTCCTAATTAGATTTGATACTCTTCGGCAAGGTGGGTAAGATTTCTAATATACATTTTCTAATATGCGTGTTGATGGCAATAAAATAAATGCTGTCTTGCTGTCTTGCTTAATACTTGAATGACAATAAAATAAATGCAGTGTATGTAAAATGTATTAGATTCCATTTCCATATCAATTTTAAACTAAGGATCTTCTATTCTAATTTATTCTGAGCTAGGCAAACACGGTTATTTTTATGTGAAGCAGGTGCTAAGCACTGGCCTAAAAAATTACGGCTCAATTTTCCATAGTTCTTAATGTCTCTTATCATGGTTGCTTCTATAGATGCTTCTATAGAATGGATTCTTTAGATTTTAGAAACAAATATTGGGATTATAAGTTTATAACTAATACAATATAGACACCTATGCTTCGTGTTGAATTTTTTTTAATTTATTGCAACTCAGTTATGGCATCTCTGCTGTTTTTTACTTTTTGCTTATATTCAAATTTCCTAGCCCTCAAACTTATTTCAATTGCAATATTCACTTAACTTTCAAATTAAACCAAGACAAAATACACTTTCGTGTGTTCATATCAAATAATAAAAGGTGGAATCGGACATGTATATACCTCCTTGTGTTCATGAAGCTTTGCAAGTGTAGAAAACCCATCACCATAAAACCATGAATGCAAATTCTGACACAAGTCACCGTCCACACAATTGTCAGTCATCCAATATTTGCAAATACTACGTGATTTATCCACACAAGCCTTAGCAACAGTGGCCACATCTTCCACGTCTGCAGTCTTTTCAATCAATACAGCCTTTTGTTCACACTTGCTTGGCTTCTCAACGGAAGATATAGCTTCTGCCTTTTGTTCACACTTGCTTGGCTTCTCAACAGATATAGCTTCTGCTTCTGGTCTGCACTCAACAGCCTTTAGTGCACAATTTTCTGGCTTCTTGAAGGCCTTGGGTGCGCAATTTATTGCCTTCTTAGCAGAGGAACTGGCCATCTTCTCAACGGACGAATCGGGCTTTTTCGAATGCTTATATGTCGTATTGGCATTATAGTATACATTGGATGGCGAGGTTGGTAAGCTATGTGAAAATTGACAAGGATTTCTGTTGCATCTCCCAGCTAGCCAATACTTGCATGTTGGTGGTGTTGTTCGACGGAACCGTTCAGTTCTCTTTGTTGTTGTTATAATAGCCATGATACTACTAAATAAAACACAGTATTCCCATCAATAACACCCTTCATTGCTCATTAATCTCTTCCAAAACTTAAACAACAACCCAATTAGAAGAAGCTGCAGAATCCATTCCCTCATCAAAACCCAAATTCTGTTACCCCAGTTCTCCATCAACCTAACTTAACACCACTCAAGTAAAATACAATATGAACACTAAGGAAGAAAATAAAGAAATTCCAAAGAAGGTAACGTGCTAAGAAGCAAACCTGAATTAAGAGTAGAATTGAGTTTGGAAAGTGCAATAAAACTAATAAGGATTAGAATCACTGAATCAGAGTAGGAGAGATTCAGCGAAGAAGAGTGTAAGAGAGTGTTTGTATAATAGTGTAAAGGAAAATTGAATCACGTCCTTTATTTATAGGTTTCGTTAACTATCAGAAAAAGATTTCATAACATCAGAAATTAAATTAAACCGACAAAAATCAATAATCAATAAATATTAAATAGGATCATTATGAAACTCATTTATAGTTCGAAAGTGATTCTGTTACATTTTTTTTCTAACTGGTTTTTCATAGGGCTGTCAAACGGGCTAGCCCGGCCCATTTAGGCCCGGTCCGTTAAGCCCGCGGGTTAAACGGGCTGGCCCGTTTAAGCCCACTTTATTCGTGGGCCAGAATTTTTTAGCCCGGACCGTTTATGGTCAGCCCGATGGGTTAAACGGGCCAGCCCGTTTATCATTTTATTTTATTTTTTGAAAAATATTTTGACAAAAAGTACCCCTTTTAGGTCAAAAACCATTAAAAAAAATATTTTTTTAGTTGATGGGTCGGATTTTCGGGTCGAATCGGGAAAATATTGGCTAAAAATGCAACTTTTTTTAAAAAAAAATGTAAAAAAAAATTAAACGGGCCACCCGTTTAGCCCGCGGGCTAGCCCATTTAACCCGTTATTTTTTTCGGGTTAATCGGGCTCAGCCCGTTTAGCCCGAAATTTAAATGGGCTTAATTTTAGAGAAAAAGCCCGCCCATTTAAACGGGTAAACGGGCTGGCCCGATGGGTTTAGCCCATTTTGACGGCCCTAGTTTTTCAATACATAGTTACTGCGACATATACAATTAATTATATAAATTTAATAAAAATATCTTGTTTCAAATCATTCACCGTATAATTTTTTTATAATACTTTAATTTTAGCATTTTTTTTTATGTTTTTGTCATTTTTACACCGATAAAATTTAGTTTATATTAAAAAAGATTTTTTAATAACATACGTATTACTCTTAAATTAACCACTTTTATTATTTTCAGGATTTTTTACTTAAATAAATTTTATAGAATTCAAATTTATTGGATTCCCCTGAAATGAGATCTGCAACGTGATTACCCTCTTCCTATTATTATATAAATCGTCTTAGGCTGTGTAGGATTAAATAAAACGTAAACCATTTCAGCCTGGAACGATTAATGTATGATCTGGTAAGGAAAACAAAGGGTAAATCATGCCAGGGTCCCTAGAGTTAAAAGAAAAACGTAAATTGTCCTATACTGGTAGGTTTAACATGTTGTTGGACTAAACCTCATTGGACTGCCACGATTTACACACAAAAGAGACCCTAGTCACTCTGGCACGATTTATGTATAATAGGGTACTTTTATTTATAATATTTTAATTTAAATTATTTCTATTTAAATTTTAACTTAAAAAATAAAAATATAATTTTTATAATTTTAATTATTAATTTCATTAATAAGATTAAATTAAATTAAAAAAAGGAATACTAACAAATTATAATAAAAAGAGTACTAAATTTTAATATATAATTTTAAGCTTTTTTCTTTAAAAAAATATCAAAAGGTGTTAAAAATATAATTTTAAATGATATAAATTCATATTGTTTTGAATAACATAAATTTAAGTTTTTATGAAATTTCTAGTATTCATTGTTCATATGATTTTTTTAATCATTTTTATTGATACATATTTTTTATAAAATTTTATTTGTCATTTTATAAAAACTTAAATTTATGTTACTCAAAACCACATAAATTTATATTATGCAAAATTATATTTTTTAAAACCTTTTGACATTTTTTTAAAGAAAAAACTAAAATTTATATATTAAAATTTAGTACTCTTTTATTATAATTTGTTAGTATTTTTTTTAATTTAATTTAATCTTCTCAATGAAATCAATAATTGAAATTATAAAAAGTATATTTTTATTTTTTAAGTTAAAATTTAAATAGATATAATTTAAATTAAAATATTATAAATAAAAGTACCTTATTATGCAACCATCACTCTGAGTGTTAACTAAGCTATTAAGAAGCCTAATATCTAACGTCTTATGCTAAACTACATACACCCTAAATCATTAAACCCACCATCGCACAACGTCTTCATTCAAAATTATTCTAAATTGCACATTAATCATATACTATATGATCCAACACATATGATCCAACATATTAACGTAGTTAGTTTTGCCAAGCAATCAACTCAACAACATTGCAAGCATAAATCGTCCCAGTCCAGTTTGTGTTACTCGCGCTAGGGTGAGTAGAGTCTCCTTTGTATGTAAATCGTGGCAGCCTAATGAGGTTTAACCCAACAACATGTTAAACTTACCAGCCTGGAACGTTACGTTATCCTTTTAACTCGAGGGACCTTGACACGATTTCCCCTTTGTTTTCCTTACCAGATTATGCATTAATCGTTCCAGGTTGAAATGATTTACGTTTTATTTAATCCTACACAGCCTATGACGATTTATATAATAATAGGAAGAGGATAATCACGTTGCAAATCTCATTTCAGAGGAATCCAATAAATTTGGGTTCTATAAAATTTATTTAAGTAAAAACCCTTATTTTTATTATTATTGATATTTTGTTTAAACGTGATACTCTTTTTTTATTCACCCAATTAGAAGAAGCTGCAGAAACCATTCCCTCATCCCATCAACCCAACTTAACACCACTTAAGTAAAATACAATATGAACACTAAGGAAGAAAAAAAAGAAATTCCAAAGAAGGTAACGTGCTAAGAAGCAAACCTGAATTAAGAGTAGAATTGAATTCGGAAAGTGCAATAAAACTGATCAGAATTAGAATCACTGAATCAGCAAAGAAGAGAGTGTAAGTGAGTGTTTGTATAATAGTGTAAAAGAAAATTGGATCACGTCCTTTATTTATAGGTTTCGTTGACGGTGGGCATTAATCAGAAAAAGATTTCATAACATCCAAAATTAAATTAAACCGACAAAAATCAATCATCAATAAATATTAAATAGTATCATTATGAAATTCATTTATAGCTCAAAACTGATTCTGTTACATATTTTGTTTTCTAACTGATTTTTCGATACACAATTACTGTAAAATTTAATTATGTAAATATAATAAAAATATCTTGGTTCAATCATTCACCGTATAATTTTCTTATAATACTTTAATTTTAGCATTTTTTTTCTTTATTTGTGTCATTTTTACATTGATAAAAATGAGTTTGTATTAAAAAAAATTTAAATCTAAACTAAACATTCTCTTTTTTAAATCTAAACTATCCAATCCTAACCATATATATGAGATATATGAGGTATAAATAATATAGTTTGAATTTGTTAGATTTCATATCCAAAACTAAATCAAAACACAAAAATTGCAACTGATAGTAGTCTAATACGCTATCATTATTATGAATTTATGATCATTCATATGATGTTTTCAGTACGGTTTAAAAGACATTTGTTCCAATCAAAATTATGTTTTATTATATCAGTTCTGCCACACATCCAAGACTTTTTAGCAGTCAAATTTAATCAAGTTGGTCCAAATCTAACAAAAATTAGTTTCATTACCCAGCGCGTGTGAACACACTCTCACTCTTTTCAACACACACGTTTCAATGCGCACTTTTTGACACGAAAAATTGTTTCAAATCCTCAATTTAACATTGAACCTGATACAACTCTCTATGCAGAGAAGAACAAAGAACCTGAGAATGTAGGCCAACATATCAAGTCTTTATTATTAGTTAGTTATAAAACATAATTAAAATTAAATTCATAGCTCAAATAATGAATTTTTGGGAGGGAATGTAGGCCAACATAAAAATAAAAAAGATTAATCTAGCTCAGTTTCTAGGGAGTTTAGGTTTGAACATAACCAATTTGTCTAGCTTAAATATAATATACAAACTCCATATCAATATGACAATATGGGAATTACAGGTTGTTTGCAACAGAATATAATATACCCAGCGGGGCGTGCAACTTTTGGAATGGCTCATGTCTCAGTGTGAACACTGAAGTGAACAAAGAGGTCACTTGCTGAAGCTGAAAGTCTTCATTTGTTTGCAGCATGGCACTCTTTCATCCTATACAAGGTCCAACAGAGGGGCATCTGAAAACTATATGCAGACCAGTAAAACCAGTTGGTAGCTGCAACAACCCTGCATGAGAAAATAAACAAAGCAAAGTACTTGTAAGACTAAAAGTGAATGAATACTTGTAAGAAGAGAAGAGATGTTGGCCCTGTAAGTAGGTTGAATATACAAAATGCTTTTGTCTATAATTCTGAACTTCTGAGGATCATTTCTTGCAATACAAAGTTTCCTCAATCCTCCTAATTACTATACTCAGACTGGCACCAATTTCCAACACTTTAATGGCAGCTCGGTGCGCAGCTCTGTGCCACTGGAGCAAATTATAAGATTGTAAAACCGACCATCATGCTTGATTAGGCATCTTCTCAAGGCAAGAACGTTAAGGCTGAAATTTCAGTATCAAGTATGAATATATACCATCAGAACAGGGGAGTCGATTGTGCACTGTGGAGATACCTCAGCTAAAGATAATGGGGGCTCCAAAAGAAGCCAGATGTTTCTGAATAGATTTTCATCATTTTCTCCCCCCTCTGCCTCACCATAAACAAGAGCTTCAGCTGCAATGCCTGCAAAAAGCACCATGCAGTACCTAAAGCACGAGTAACATACTACATTAGTAACACATGAATGCTCAGTGAAAAAGAGAAACTCTAGAAAATAGAAAATGTGCATAACGGGAAAGAATTAGCTCAAAAGGTTCTAGACAATCAAACTTTTCTGCTTAGTATCTTGTCAAAGCAGAGCCAGTTCTAGTGAAGGGAAATTTGTACTTCGACACACAGAAATTGACCAGAACTGGAATCATAAGAGTGAACATTTTAGCAACTGTGTGTACGCCTATAACATATATAACAGGTTGATAACTAAATCCAGAGTTACCAACAAAATCAACTTAACTTTCTTAAAACAGTTTGAGGACCAAAAATTCTCTTTGAACTCCAAAAATCAGTCACTATATATTTGTGTATATTTTTACATGCGTTACTTCGCCGGTTTTGTCGATGGGTATTACATGTTCACTGGTTTTGTATTTCAATAGGATTCAATGCCATGTGTCACACAATGAACCTGTAATTAAAAGATTTTATTACATGTTTACTGGTTTTATATATTGATTAGCTTCATATTCTTGTTAATAATACAATATTATGTATTTATTACCTTAATTTGTATTCCCAAATTCATTAAGCAAGCAAGAAATTGCAAAATCAGCAACAGTACGAAGTTGATATAAGCAAACATGATTATATGAAACAAGAGGCGGTGGTAATTAATCCAATTTCTCACCTTGCGGAAGCACTAGTGGTTTGTTTGGATGTTGAAAAGAAAATGAGAGGAAAGAAAATAAGAGGAAAGAAAATGGAAAGAAAAGTTAAGTTATTTGTGTGTTGTTTGGATGAATAGAAAATAGATGGAAAGAAAATAGAGAGAAAATTTTCTTTTGTTTGGATGGAAAAAAAAGTGAGAAGAAAGAAAATCATAATAGTATAAAATTACATTAATACCCTTATCATAAAATAAAGTATAAATATTTTTATTTATTCATGTTTTATTATATTTTATAAATATTATAAAATATTATAATTTTATATATTTGATTTAAATTATTTATCTAATACATATAATATTTAAATATAAATTTTTATTATAATAATATATTAAAACTAAATTTATATTAATATTTGCTAATAGTAATATAACTAAGGGTAGTATTGGAAATACAAAAATATAGCACTTTTCTTTTTGTTTTCTTGCTTGTGATGGAAAGAAAATTTTTTTAGTGGGACCATATAAAAATTTTCTTTCCTTCCTATTTTCTTTCATAACCAAACAAAAGAAAATATCATTTTCCATCCATTTTCTTTCCATCCATTTTCTTTCCACCCATTTTCTATCAAACCAAATAATGTGTAGATGCAGAAAAGAGAACCAAAAATTAATAATGATATGTTTCTTATAAAAATTGAGTTTGTGAAATTAATAATAAAAATATAAAAGGAACACATAGAAATTGGATAATGATATGTTTCTTATATATATTTATTGAGCTTAGAAATATGATCACAATGATATAATCAGTGGCGAAACTTGAAACAAAATTTGGGGGGAGGGAGTCAGATAGAGGATAATTGTCAAGATGTTTTTGATATGAACTTCATTTAAGATAAGCTCGTCTAATCTCATCTCTTTAGTTTGGGTGATATTGCCAAATTTAAAGCCGTTTTCTACGGTCTCGTTCTAAAAAATTAAGGTCAAATTCATCAGATGTAACTTTTTGAGCTTTTAAAGGTTGTATCTCACTTTTTTCGTGATTCATTAAAGTAGAAGAACTATCTACAAGTGTTAATATTGTAAAAGTTATATATTCTCCTTTTTAAATATTAGCCTTCCTCTTAAAAAATACATCAATTCTTTGATTTTTCATTATTATTTTATATAAAATTTGAATATATATCCTATCAAATATGTAAAGAAAAAGTTAGAAGGACAAATATTAAAATTTATAATATTTATTGAATTTTTTTTATCAATTTATATAAATATAATATTATTTATACTTATTGAATATTCTATTATTTTTTATCATATAAAAAATTAAATTAAATAAACAATAATATATAAAATAATATTAAATTAAATAAATAAAAAATATCTAATTTTTTATATTTGAACTTAAAGATAGAGAGAGTGTTGTTTATTGAATTTATTGGGTACTTTAAGTCATAGTAAAATATTTAAGTCAATTAAACTACTTTTTATCTTTTGAAAAAGTACTACTAATTTTTTTATAAAAAATTTGGGGGGTCATGGCCTCCCTTGTCTGAACTAAGCTCCGCCCCTAGATATAACTAATAATTCTAAATCGTGTATTGATTAAACATGCTTAATTCAACAATTAAATGAATTGAGTCATCAAAATTTGTAATTGAGACTTTGAGAGTTCAGATAGTATAGGTACTACATTGTATTTATTTTTTAAATGTGCAAACTTTTTATCTCCCAAATCAAGGATCCATTATACACATTTTTTATTTTATGACGCTTTCATCTTCTATTGAAGACCTTAATCTCATATTTTGAATTAAAGTTAATAACTTATATTCATACCATAGATAAAAGGAATCAGCATTAACAATCTCTTGTCAAGATCCATTTGTTATCACGGGAAGAATTTGAACATATAATAATGTAACATAATACTTATTTTAATAACTTGATTTTGTATTTGTGAAATTTTTGAAGATATAATTTTGAATGGACTTAGGCTTAGTTTGGTAAAATTTTTCGAAGAGATACTCGTATTTTTCAAAAGTATAAATACCTCGTTTTGTGTTTGATAAATCAAAAGCTCATGTACTTATACTTGTGACTTTTAAAAGTTAGAGATACTTTTAAAAGATAATTTTTTAAAATTTGTAACATCTAAAAATTCTTTTAATATAGTAATTATTGAATATATAAACATTAGTTTTGTATAAATTTTAGAGACAATACAATAATATAACTATCATTAATATAAAATTTTAGATCTTCAAATGTATCAAATAAACCTTTTAAATAATTAACATTCTCTTCAATTTAGCTGTAAGGGTAATATTATAGTTTACAAAGTAAGCAAACTATTAAAATAGATATTATTTGCAAAAAGTGATCATAATTTATATCAAGAGTCTAAGATCACAAATAAATACTCCGGAGTTTAAATTGTAAAAACATTAATAAATAAAATTCTAAAATTAAAATAATAGAATATATAGTATAATGGTCTAAAAATCTTATGAAATATCTTTATATTTGATTGTGCTTTTATATTATTTTTTATTTTCATAGAAAATATTAGGGGTGTTCATGGATTAGATCCGATTCGTATATCTGCGGTATTTATCCAAATCCGATCTGAAAATTGCGGATATGGATCTGATCCGCAAGGCTATCGGATCGAATCCGCACACTAGTAGGATCGGATTGTAAATTTTATGTAGGTATCCGCATATCCGCTTATCCGCAAAAATAAATAAGTAAATATTTTTTTATGTTTTATTTCAACTAATAGTTATCATATATGTCACATTATTTTATTTTTATTATTTAAAAAAATATGTTTAATATTATTTTAAAATTAAATATGTTTAAAAGAGTAAAAAAAGATTTTATTGATTTTTTAAAATAAAATAAGATTATAAAAGATATTTTTATGTTTTGCGGATATATCCGATATCCGATCCGAACTGCAAATGTACAAATTGGATCGAATTCAAGCAAAAAACTGCGGATATTAGATCCGATCTGATCCAATAATATTAGTGCGGATCGAATCAATATTTTGGCCATATCCGATCCAATTTGATCCACGTTCACCCCTAGAAAATAATAATAAAGACCCTCTTAATTTTTTATTTTACCACTCCAATCTACTACTACACTTATCTTTCAGTAATCAGTACTAAACTAAATTGCCTTTAAAAATGAAAATATGATATATATATATATATATATATATATATATATATATATATATATATATAT
>NC_029786.2:10253530-10273785 GCF_000816755.2 Arachis ipaensis
TTAAATTCTTTTTTTGCTATACTTTTATTTCTAATCAAAACAGGCAACAAAAGTTCATAAATCCAAATTGAAGGTTAGCAATAGAAGAATAATAAAATTTAAATTCGTATTTAAAACATTACATCATACTCAAAAAATAAATCATCTCCTACAATTCAATACTCTATACAACTTAAATAAATTATTTATTGGATGGTCCTTTCATACTAAAAGCAAAATTTCTTGGTACTTAGCATCATACAATCATTTTTATATTATAATTCCTCTTTTAGTACTTAATTCCCACCCACATCATATGTTAAAAGATTAGTATATCACATACACATTATCTTAACATACTTCCTAAATGAAATCTATTTGATTTATTGTTACAAAAATAAAAAATAAAATCTTCGTAAAAAGTAAAAGACAATAAATCATAAAAAATAAAATTATTTCAAGATATAAAATTTGGATTTGATTGTGAAATAAAAGAACTACTCATCCAATACTATGTTCATCACCACCGCACAATATGAAAAAAATAAAAAAATTATTGTCTATCTAAACAATTATTAAAAACTAAGTACACTTATTGATTGTAAAAAGTTGTAACTATTATAAGGATTTAAAGTGAAAGATATATGTGTAAAAATTGAAATTATTTTAAGTAGTTTTAGAAAGATATAAGTTGAAATTTGAATATATTTGACTATATAATGTAATTTTTATTTTGCTTTCTGTAATAGGATACCATTCTATTAAATCAATTATTTCGCATATTAATTTTCAATAAGAAATATAATGATTTTCTTAAATGAAAAACCTAGCAACACAATATATGTCTTTGTTTGAAAAAAGATCTTCTAATCCAAAATAATACATAACTATTAAAAAAATGGCATACTAAATATTATCTACTTACAATTGGTGATGATAATAATGGGCTATAGAAAAAGTTCACTTCCACTCTTCTTTTTTTTCTCAAAATTCCATCTAGTAATAAGCGATATTGTATTATTAATTTTTTCAATCCACTAACTTTGTGCTTGTATTCGGCTTGAATACAGAACAAATATAATAATAAGAAAAAAGTATTATTTTTATTTTTAACATTTGGAATAAATCTTTTTTTCTGTTCTAATATTAATTAGCAATCTATCACTTGAATTATAGTCATCCAATAATTATTTTCAAATGAAAAAGGTAAAATCTTTCTTCTGCTTTTGTAATTGAAGAAATGAAAATAAAAATTATCAAATGAATTATTAGAATTAAGAATTCTATAATACTTATGGAAGCTATTTCTGTTAGGGTTTAAATAAAGGAACCATTTAGTTACAAACTCTTTTAACGTTTGCCTTCAAATTGTGAATTAATTAGGATAAAGAACGTCACTTTTATTAATATAAGAATGTTGAACCTTTTACAAATAACAGTTTAGATTCTTCTCTTTTAAACTCAATTTCACCTCACTTATCTTATGTAGCATAGAGTAAGATATAAAATTTCTTTCATGCATCAAACAAACATTATATAACAACATAGCTTATCATGTTCATCCACTTTAATACTAAAAAAAAATAAAAATAAAACACTAAGCAAAAAGAAAGAAAAGAAAAATACTAAGCTATTGTGAGAAGAACTAATAAAAATTTTGGATGCAATTAATTTAATTACTCTCACAAAGTCTTGGGTTACTCTATTGAGGGCGAAGTATCTGAGGAATGAGAGAGTTTTAGATGGCCCTGTCCCTTGCAACCCTTCTCATGTTTGGAAGAGTATCTCAAAGGCTTTTGGTGCTCTTAAGGATGCCTTCTTTTGGTGCGTTAGGTCACTTGATCAATCTTTTTTGTTTGACAATTGGAGTATTGAGGGCCTAATTGCTCAAGATATCCCTTTTGTACATATATTTGACTCTGATTTAACTATTAGAGACATTTGAAAAGATGGTTAATGGAATCTCCATGATGTTTTCTCTAACATTCCAGAAGATGTCAAACAACGTTTGAATGCTTATAATCCAGATTTGAATGCTGGAGAGAGTTCGGGTTGGTCGTGGAGTGTGGCATCTTTTAGACTCTACTCAGCTAGGAGTGGGTACAGTTGGCTAGCCAAAAGAAAGTTTGACTGGAATGAGCATGATAATTGGTTGTGGGTATAGCGACTGCATATTCCTAAGAAGTACAAGTTCTTGATTTGGCTCAGCCTTCATAATGTTATTCCTACGGTAGAGTTTCGTTTGGATCGTGGCATAGCTTTATCTAACACCTGTCATCGGTGTCAGAATAGTTCTGAATCTATTCTTCATTGTCTTCGGGAGTGCCCTAGTGCCAAGGAGATCTGGAACCTTTTAGACCTGTATTCAGATAACTCAGATTTACGTGATTGGCTCAACAGAGGTGCAAGAAGTGGAGATGTTTTTTTTTTCTTTTCGACCATCTAGTGGATTTGGAGAAGCAAGAATCATGACTTATTTAATATAGATGACTCTTGAAGTGCTAGTAAAGTGGTGAGTTTGATTTGTAGTTCAGTAAGGGGTTCCACACTATTTTTGCTATACATCAATCTTTGTCTCCTCCTTCGCTTTGTTTACATTGGGTTCCACCTCCAGTTCATTCTGTTAAATTGAATTGTGATGCTAGTTGTTTTGCTCCTTTTGGCTATGCTGATTTTGGTTGTATCATTCGCAATTCTGATGGATGTTCGTTGAAAGGTTGCACTGGGAAAGTCGAAGTGTGCAGTGTTCTTTTTGCTGAATTGTATGCAATTTGGAGAGGTTTACTTCTTGCTTGGGATAGTGGATTTCGTGAGGTTATTTTTGAAACAGACTGTTTAAAAGCTCATTTCTTGGTAAATCAAAGAATGCTTGGTAAGGATATTCCGGAATGGGATTTGGCAAAATATATATAGGAGGTTATGAATTGGAATTGGAGAGTCTCTATTCTTTTAATTCAGAGGAATATAATGCAAATAGTGTTGCAGATTGTATGGCTAAAGCAGTTGTTTGTGGCACGGACATTCACTCGAATTGGAGTCAGCCATGTAGTGAGTTTCAACATCTAATAGATTTAGATATGAATCTAGTCAATTATTTTGGTTTTGTCTCTATTTTTTTCTTTTTTTTTTTCTGTTTAGTCACAAAAAAAAAAATACACAAAAATATCCCTTACTGTGATCCCGCGGACCGCTGGTGCACCGTGGAGGCATGCGGGTTACATTGACCCGGTCGGGACAATAGGACCGGTTCAATCCAAGTTTGAATGGTTCAATGCGGGTCAAACCAATTCTTCACGGGTCAATAGCAAAAATAGTCAGACACTTAACCCAGACCGATTAAGAATCCGGTTCACTAGTTTTTTGGTCGAACCGATCGATCCGGTCCAAGTTTGATAACTATACAATTAAGCCCAAAGCATCAACAAAGCACATCATAATATTCCAGCAGCACAACACAACTACGTGACGGTGACCAGACGACGGCGACCAGATGACAACCACACGAGGATCACAACGAGCAGAGGGGTTGGAAACTCGAAGCACGAGCACCAGACGAGGACGAAAGCTCCTGAGCGTGACGGACGCCGAGCTGACCTCGAGGAAGAAGCTGCGATCGGTGAGAGCAAACAAGAGTCGGAGGTGGCAGTGTCCCACTCCTTGCAGCGAACAAGAGTGAATTTTCAATTCTGAAGGAAAGAAAGAAGGAGAAATGGAATGACATAAAACGGTGTCGTTTGATGTAAACTGGCGGGTTCCAGTTCGGTCCAACCAATCAGTTTTCAGCCGCTTCAGTAGTTCTCACACGGTTTTTGAAATGGTGGTTTTTTTAATAGACCAAATTGCAAAAGCTTTCAGTTCTTGGTCGAACCAATTTGACTGACCGATATGATCCGATTTTCAGAACCATGGTAATGAACTGCTGTCAACAAAGGAGTCTACTCAAATATAAAGGGCGTTTGGCAAAGCTTGCTTCTCATTTAGGCTTCGATAAATAGTTCGTAAAATTACATTTATGTCCTCTCAAATTATGCCATATTACACACTTATAACCTAACCTTTTCATGAGACTTAAAATTATAATTGGCATTTAACTAGATCTTGGAGTATTTTATTTATCCCCATTTGATTTGATAAATTATTTTTCATCACATTCATGACACCTATATTATTAGGAAAGTGAGTTTATGGCTTAAAAAATTATATTGTGACCTAACATAACCCCTTCGTTGAGTCATGTATGTTTTTTAAATTATCCAAAACTCGAAAAATTTAGAATGAACACAAAGATCTAAGTTGCACCCATTTTTATAGCTTTTAAACACATCCCGGATACTGTGCCTGGTATTTGGTTATGAGCATATCTCAGGTACACAATACTCAATTTGCGCATTTTTTTACTTATCCGATTGCAACTGAGATGTACCTTAACGTAATTTTAGACACTGTACCGGAAAAATGACATATTGTGCACATGGGTCAATACTCTGTAGATTACACAATTTTATAAATATTATATTTAAATTATTTGAATAAAAAAAATCTCCAATGATGAACATACACTTTTTCCCTATCACTTGTCTGTGCAACTAACAAATTCATAAAAGTGGTAGGAATTTCATCATGATTGGTGAGAAATCCTGAGCCATGTTATGTTGTCTGGGAAGTGGGAGAAAAAAATAAATTAAAAATTGAAGAGAATCATATCCACAAGTTCCACCAGTGAAGTCAATGGTGTTTTATTCCTAGTCTTTAGTCGTCTTCTTCTCTAGTTCTCTTATCTATAACATTACTCTAGTCTCAAACATCCTAGTACAAATCAGAATCAATATTCATCATTACAATGATGTCTAAAGACATTACTAGTTTTGATCCAAAACAAGCATCAGTGCCCATATCATACCCACTCAAGACATTGAAGGAGCTTGAGTCTCGCTCCTACTTAGACTCCTTTCCCTATCCTTTCAACAAAGCCTCTGTTCCCCTTATTCAAACTCCAACTTCTTCTTCTAACGTGGCAAAATTCTAGTGTGCCATGACATGGCTGGTGGGTATTTGGATGATAAGTATGTCCAAGGAGGGACCAATTCTGATGCCTACTCCTTGTGGCATTGGTATCTAATTGATTCCTTTGTCTACTTTTCTCATAATCTTGTCACTCTTCCTCCTGTTACTTATACTAACACTGTTCATCGCCACGCTGTTAAGGTATGCATACAAATTTTTATTTTTATATGGTTATTTAGGTGCATCTATCTGACGGTTTAAATTTTAAGATAAATAATTTTATAATATAATATTAGAATTTTTTATAATTAAAAAATTTAGAGTTCGATCTTTATTATTTTTAAGATTTATTATTTTAATTTAAAGGTAATTAGACTTTTTTTTTTACTAACTTTCTATTTTAGAAGGACTTGATCCGATCATTTAAATTTTTGAGATGAGTGGTTTCAAGAAGCTAATTAATTTTTATTATATATTTGACTCATTTGCTTAAACAAATTTCATTGTTTAGTTAATTAGTACTACTCAATTTGTTTACTTATGAGTTATGACATAATATTAGTGGCCACATTGCCCACATAACAATTAGCTTATAAGGTAAATTGGTTTTAGAATTTAGCTTGATTGATCAGAGATTAAGGGCTTGTTTGGATGAGTTTTTAAAAAAAGATTTTTTTTGAGTTATCTTTTTTTAAAAGATCTTATAGAGAAGTAAAAGTAATTTTATGTTTGGATATCTCATGTAAAAAGGTCTTTTTATCTATCAATTATGTTTGGGTATAACAATATAAAAGTACTTTTTTGTTTATTTATTACATGAAAAACATCTTTTTTTTAAAGAAAAAAGATCTTTTAAAAAAAGATGTAAATTACAGCTTCTCAAAAAAAATCTTTTTTTGATTTTACTAGTGCTTTTACTTTTATTACTAGAAATTTGCCAAATACGTTAAAAAATAAAAAAAAAATCTTTTTTCATTAAAAAAAGATTTTTTTTTAACAAAATAATGACGTCCAAACATGCACTAAATAGTGTAGTGTACGTGTGAATTCTTCAGAGACTTATAAGTTGGGCTTTGATGATTTTGATTATAACTAAAAATGCGTTGTAGGTTTTGGGAACTTTCCTTACCGAAGAGGAAGGAGGAAGGGATGTTTGTAATGAAATGCTTTCAACGAGTTAAACTTCAAAATGGTTTCTGAAATTGGCGTCGTGCACTAAAATCGTTCCTGAAATTTCAATTACACTAATTACGTCCCTGAAATTGAAAAAAGTGCATCATATTAGTCCTTGACCTATTTTCCATTAACGACGTGATGACATGGCATGATGACGTGGATTGTAAGTGACACATATCACTTTATGATTTGGCCACGTATAATGGTATGATGATGTGGTGACCAATGACACGTGGCATGCTGACATGGATAATTGTGCCATGTCACAATGTTATTTAGCCACGTGTTCGTTTGTGCCACGTGTCGCAACAGTATTCGTCCACGTGTCATCCATTATGTCATCGTTGCACCAAATTAGTCCTTCAATTTTCATTAAGTGACTCATTTTAGTCTTTGAAATTGAATGTCGTGCACCAAACTAGTCTCTTCACCAGTTTTTTCTCATTTTTTTTCTATAAATTCAAAATTCTCAATATTTTTTAATGCATTAATTTCAATTCTATTTTTTCACATGTTCTTCAAATAAAAGTGTTTTTATAAAATATTTTTTCTCTTGCGAATACCCTAACCGCCGACTTAGAGTTGACGTGAAGACTTTTCGAGCACCCTCACTACCATCTCCGACCTTTTTCAGCACTTTTATAAAATATTTTTTTTCTTGCGAATACCCCTAATAACCTCCGTCTTGGAGTTGACGTGAAGGCATTTCAAGCTTCCCTCATTACCATCTCCGACCTCTTTCGTCTAGACTGCAGAGGTCAAAGATGGTAGTGAGGGTGCTTGAAGGGCCTTCAATCTAACTCATTTACACATAACGAAAACGTGTATTTTATAAGAAAAAAAATGTTTATTTTAATTATTAATTTATTGTTAAAAACACATATTTTTTTATTAAAAAAAATGTGTCTAATCAATTATATAATTATTTTTTTATAATAACATACTTATATATTACAAATTCTATCAATGTTAAATTATTAAAAAAAATTATATAATTAAAACTAAAAAGTAAAATCTTAAAAATTTTTATGAAAGCACTTATATTTAAACGATATCTATTAATTATTTTATTTATTTTATGAATTATATACTAATTTTTATATTAAATTATTCATTTATTTACAAATAATTTAAAAATGATAGTATTTTCGTAATAAATACACAGAGTCCTTCATCATGCATATTTTTGCTAGGAAACTGAAACATAATTGTTTTTTGAAAACCTTTGACTGGAGTATAACATTTTTTGGTAATCGATTCAATAATTTATATAGTAGTATTCAAATTATTGCAGCTAAATATGGAGGTAGACTTGGACAGTGTTCAGATTCCTAATCTGAAAGAGTTTGTCAACCATTTAACATTAACCATGCATTCTTCGGAGCCTGGATCACTAGTAATTTGGTGAGTATTAATTTTAAGGTGAAAAGATCACCATTTCTATTTATTTTCTTTACATTGATTAATGATGCTGCCTAAAATTGATGCTCATACTTTAGTTTTCATATTCATGTAGGTACGACAGCTGATGGTAGCTTAAATTATCAGAATCAACTAAAGGGTTTTTTACTTAAATAAATTGTATGGGAAGCAAAATTACTTGATTCTCCTGAAACGGATTTTGCAACGTGATTACTCTCTTGGTATTATTATATAAATCGTCCTAGGCTGCATAGGGTTATATAAAACGTGAATCATCTCAGCCTAGGACGATTAATGCATGATCCGGTATGGGAAACAAAGAGTAAATCGTGGCAGGTCTCTAGGGTTAGAAGGAAAGTGTAAATCGTCCCATGCTGGTAGGTTTAACATGTTGCTGGGTTAAACCTCATTGGGCTGCCACGATTTACACATAAAGGAGACCCCTCTCACCCTGGCGCGATTAATGCTTGTTTCAGCAACACTCACTAAGTTGAAACGATTTATGCTCAAGTTAGTAACCCAAAGGTGGTAAGGACGATTTACGTAGGCATAAACTTTATAAATAAACGAGTTTAAAACAGATGAACCACACTTGACATTTGTTGAGCGGTTTTACCGGTCAGTCAGATCGTCGGATCAGACCGGCTCAGGATCTGGTTGTCCGATTATCCGTCGAACCCGTCGGTCCGGTCCGGTTCTACTAACAATGGTAAGAACAATAAATTTTTGGGACTTCTGCCATCAGAACCATCGCTCTATCATGAGCGAATTCCCTAATTTATTAAGAACCCTGATTTCTAACGTCTTATACTAAACTAAAAACAAACTAAATCACTAAACATGGTATCGCACAACGTCTTAATCAAAAATTATTTTAAGATGCATATTCAGCCTATACAATCATCCGACATACTATATGATCCAACATATTAACGTACTTAATATTCCCATGGCATCAACTCAACAATATTACAAAATTCGAAAACTTACCTCTTGATTAATAAATCCGGCAACATGCGCAATGCCGTTCAGGCGGTACATATCTCCTTGGTTGGCGGCCATTATCACCGCCGGACGGATTACTTCCTCCACCAGCCGGCCACCGGCGGCTCGCTCCCACCACCACCGGAGCCACTCAGACGCCTCTGCCCACTACCAGTTGCACCTCCGCCGTGGGCTGGGATCCACCCCAACCACTTCTCCCCCAAAGCTTCCTCTCCGATCAAAATGGTGGCTCCCAAACCTCCTCTCACCTTTACGCCGCAGCAACTTCACCTTGCACTACTAACACAACTCGTGCCAACCTCCTTAGGGTTACTAACTTGGCATAAATCGTCCCAGCCCAGTTTGGGTTATGAACTAATACGTAAATCGCGCCAGGTTGGAGAGGGTCTCAATAAGTCGCAAATCGTGGCAGCCCAATGAGTTTTAGCCCATGAACACGTGAAATCTACTAGTCTGGGACGATTTACACTTTTTTTCTAACCCTAGAGACCCTGGCACAATTTACGCTTACTTTGCCTTACCAGATCATGCATCAATCGTTCTAAGCTGAGATGATTTACGTTTTATATAACCCTATGCAGCCTAGGACGATTTATATAATAATACTAAGAGGGTAATCACATTGCAGAATCTGTTTCAGGGGAATCAAATAATTTTGCTTCCCATACAATTTATTTAAGTGAAAAACCCTAAACTAAATAAATACAATAAGCCTTTCTTTGATATATGTGTGGAATATTTGCCAATTATTCCTGGGAGGTAATGCTTATGCTCATACAATACATTATGATGTTTAAGTTGTTTTTTGGTATTTGCTCCCGTATGACGATAAATTTATACATACCGATATAATAAAAATATGGACAAATTAGAACACGCCATGTGGATTATATTTTTCACGTCAATAATTAATTTTTTTTAAATACATATCATATCAATACTTTACTAAATCACCTTTATACTTTAATAAAAAAAATAAATAAATTTTATTTAATTTTAATAAAAAGACTCAAATATTCTTTTCTTTTATATGGGACAAAAACAACCCTAATCCTTTTAATTTAATCAAAATTCAATAACTTTAGTTTTATAATTTTATATCTGAATCAATTTAAAAGTCAAAACCAAAATACATTTCATTATTCATATACACTACAAAATTACTTTATTTCTAATGAACCTTAATCCAATTTCTCCTACCCCATTCATACCCAAAAAGAAAACATATCTAAAAAATTGTTATCCATGTAAACTTTTAAGTAATGTTTGTTTTTAGAGATTGGGAAATTGAAACTCAGTATTTTGTTAGTTGGCCAAAGATGATAACTAAATTTTCAATCCCAAGACATAAAATTTCAGGACACGAGACAAAAATTTTTGAAGACGGAGATTGAAACTTTGATAACATTTCTTCTCAAAAACACTTTTATTTAACTTTTCAAATTCCAAATCTACCCGTCAATTTTCATATTTATCTTACACAGAACATAATATTGAGACATAACACTGTTCAATACATTTTCCACCAACGTAATACAGAGACTTAATTTAGTCTTTGTCTCTCAGCCTTTGTCTTCCAGTCTTATTCTCTCAATTTTAGTCCCCCTGCCAAACACAGCCTTCTCTCAATTTTAGTCCCCCTGCCAAACACAGCCTTATCGCTCTTGTCTTCATTCATGTTGTATTCACCAAGTTGTTGGATGTCGTCTTCAGGAACCAGAGCTATTTAATTTATTTTGAGTTTATTCTTTTAATTTTTGTTTCGTTTAACCTTCTAATGTCTTATGTTGCTGTGTATACTCGATCTCGGGATATCTTCTAAATTAGTTCCTGCGTATGCAAATCACCTATGGAATTGTAGGTAACAAAGTGGATGTTAAGCAAAGGTCAAGGTAGGACTATGGGAAGCTATTTCACATTATTGAATGCATTAGCAGAAGATGATCGAATCGATGAAGCTGAAGAGCTTTGCCTCGTAAATTCTTTGATAAAATGATATCTATCTACTACAAGAGAGGCATGTATGACAAGATGTTTGAGGTATTATTCTTATTTGTGATTTTATGTCTATATAAATAATTTGCACCTTTATAATCTGCTTACTAGTAATGAAATTCCTAAATTCTAGGATATTACTTGTTCAACCGGTGAAAATCAGTGAAATGTATTGAGGAGAAAATTTATCACAGACAAAAGAGAAATGATAATTACAAGAATAGAAGATAAATAAAATTCAAGAGTTAGAGGAAGTTGATGAATAATTCAACCAGGACGCCAATGCAAGAACCATGGAATCTAAACAAATATCAGATGATTCATTTGAGACTAAGAAACCAGTTTTGGATGTATAATAGTTGGGGAAAGATGATTTTGTTTAGAACATTTCTTTTAAGAGTTTAATACGATATTAAAGCAAAAATAATACAATAATTAACTGAAAACGTTAAATAAATAAATATAGAATAGGCTGGTCAAGCATACATAAAATTATCTTAGATTTCAACAAAACAGAGATCCACACCCCTACCAGAGAACTATTTTATGCTCTACTGTCTCCACTTTCCTCCTCTTCCACTCCTCCCTCTGCCACCTTTTTTCCCATGAGGACGCCTTCCTCCACCCCTGCCGTCTAATGCCTTGTTCTGATCAGATTTTATTTGCATCTCTTCTGGCAATGGAAGAATATGATCAACACACTTCCGAAAGCTGAAATCTTCACTAGTGTTGTCCTCCCTGATGAGGAAGAAGCACCTGCTCTTGTAGATCGGATGATTGCGGACTTGGAAGGCAGAGATCCCTACACCAATCTTCTTGTGGGACTCAACATGCCCTTTCTTAAGCAACTCCAACAGCACAAGATGTTCATACTGATACATAAAAGAAAGTCATTAATGATTCAGTAACATGTACACCTTCAGAACTCAGAATCTGGATACATTTCAAACACCAATTTAAACATTCAATAATTCAATAACTTCATGCAAATATGCAGTGAAACTCTGTTGCCAAAACTACCGCACTGAATATCAAATCAAGAATGCATGCATTGAAACAACTGGTTCTTCTAATGCATAGGTAAGGCTGCTCGGCCCTCCTAAATCTTTAATGTCTTAATAGAAAGATTCGAAAATCCAAGTGAAAATGAAAGAGTTCAGGAATGTCCACAAAGTATAAACATAAATTGGATATAATATAGGTAATCAATCAGTGAATGAAGGTATATAAAACACTTTGAAAGAAAGTTAACAGGCCTAGACAGAACCAAATTTGGGCCAAGTTCTTTCAATGCTCAGAGTGACATGTATAATATTTTTTAACCTCTGGACCCTTCCTTGAGAAAACTATAATCTGCAACAACCTGCGAAACTTTACCTAAGTTTTGCTCCAAATATTAGCAGAACTCAATCGATATCATTCACAGATTCAACTAATCATAAATAAAATGAATCGCGATATTCCATTTTGTTTTGGGTATACCTTGTTGATGTTGAGATGGTGAGGCCAAAGATGAAGGAAGTTGTAGAAGTAATTGAACATGTCAGAGGAAGACTGGAAGCTCTTGGGCCCCAACTTCACGGCTTCTTCTGATCCTTTGGGTTCGTCAATCTTCTCCAAGCGTTGTTCCTCTACGGACTTCTCCTCAGTCTCCACCTTCTGCTTCTTCGGAGCGACAACGTCGTCCTCCTTCGCTGCTTCTTCTTGTTGGGCATCCTCTCTGAGTCGCTTCTGGTTCGGGTCGGCGACGTTGTCGTCCTTCTCGAGCTCCATGTCGACAGCTGCGGCGCTGGGATCGACGGGTTCCGGTGAGGTGCCTTCTGCCATTTGCGTTACGGTTTTGAGAGAAAATTAAAACCCTAAATCGATTCAAAATTGTGACAGTGAGGACTCAAATGTGGTAACTGCAAGAGAGAGTGGGAAGCACCACTCCCATTTTATATTAGGCTCCGTCATGACTTGGTACTCCCTAGTCAGAACTTCAGAAGAGATGTAAAAAATAATATTAGTTAATTAAAAATTAAAAATTATTTCTCTAATATTGGTCAATTTCTTCATGGTATATTTTGATCTAACTTCTAACCTTTTATTATTTTAGCAGTAAAGTGTTCGTGGGGCGGTTTGAATTAGATTTTTTTTTTTTAAATTCCATCTGATTTATCCAATTTCAAACGGTTTGGATTGGATTGGATTTGCGGTTTTGTAAATTAAAAAAATTAAATACATATAACAACTCTCATTATCAAATTTTAAATAATCAACAATGATATAATAAGTGTCAACAATATCTTAAAAAGCTAACGATAACATAACAATAAAAATAAAATTATAGATTAGTTAAAATAAATAAATAAATCATATTTTGAATATAAAATATTTATTAAATAATAATAATACATGAATAATCATGTTATAAGTATAATTATAAATATAATAATAAAATAATAATATTATAGCATATTATGCAGTTTGGATTGGATTGGATTGATTATGAAAAGTAGATCCGAAATCCGATCCGATCCAGTGGTTTGCAAAAAATAAAATCCAATCAAATTCGAATTAGTGCAGTTTTAATCGGTTTTCGGATTGGATTGGATTGGATAAGCGATTTAATTTGGATTGAATTTGAATACCTCTAATATATAGTAATAGTAGTGTTAGAAAATTTTTAATAAGATAAAATACATTTAACAATATTTTATCTTATTTTTAAAATTAAATTTTAATTTATTAGATAACTTGAATTTTGTTTTCTTATGTTATTTAAAATTAATTTAATATTATCTATTTGTATTAGATATAGATAAATATCATTCAAATATTATTTTAAAATGCTAAAAGATAGATTTATTTTGAACTGCTTATTAATTTAATATTTGAATTCCTTTCAGAATCCCCTATATATACAAGTATCATAGTCTTTGCATTCTTTCTCCGTTGTGATCTCAACTCAACTACAAACTTAACACTAGTCCTTTCCTTTCACTTCTCTTAGTCATATTTCTCCCTCATCACCAGTGATTCCTTTTTTGTTCTCCCTTGTTAGCAATTCAAAGGGTTCTGTTCCATTCCATTCAGCGATCGAATATAACAATGGCCGGTGGACTCATTGGAAAGGGCTCTGCCAATGGGAAGCAATATCCGGGAAAACTGACTTTCCGGGTTTTTGTGACGTGCATGGTTGCTGCATTTGGAGGACTAATTTTTGGATATGATCTTGGCATCTCGGGTGGAGTTACATCGATGGATCCTTTTCTGAAGAAATTTTTCCCAGACGTGTATGCAAAGGAGATGAACATGAAGCCATCTGACAATCAGTATTGCAGGTTTGACAGCCAGGTTTTGACACTCTTTACATCCTCCCTGTATTTGGCTGCTCTCGTGGCATCACTCTGTGCGTCTTCCATCACTCGAATCTTTGGAAGGCGTCTTACCATGTTGTCCGGCGGTATTCTGTTTCTCGCTGGTGCTGGTTTCAATGCCTTTGCTCAGAAAGTGTGGATGCTCATTGTTGGTCGCATGTTGCTTGGCTTCGGAATTGGATGTGCCAATCAGTCTGTTCCAATCTATGTGTCGGAGGTTGCTCCTTACAAATACAGAGGAGCCCTTAACATGATGTTCCAATTGGCCATCACCATTGGAATCTTTGTCGCCAACGTCCTCAACTATTTCTTTGCCAAGATGAAGAACGGTGAAGGCTGGCGCTACAGCTTGGGTTTCGCGGCTGTCCCCGCCGTCATGATCATCATCGGCGCAATCTTTCTCCCCGACTCGCCGAGCTCCTTGATCGAGCGTGGCAAAGATGAGAAAGCCAAGCAAGAGCTGATCAAGATTAGAGGAACCAGTGACGTGGACGAAGAGTTCAAGGACCTTGTTGAGGCGAGTGAATCGTCGATGGCAGTGAAACACCCATGGGCCACTCTCTTGAAGAGGCATTATAGGCCTCAGCTCGTGATGGCCATAGCCATTCCTTTCTTCCAGCAGCTCACCGGCATGAATGTGATTACTTTTTATGCTCCGGTTTTGTTCAGAACCATTGGTTTTGGCAGCAATGCTTCTCTTATGTCTTCCATGATCACCGGTGGCTTTAATGCGCTTGCTACCTTTGTTTCAATCTTCACCGTTGATAAAGTTGGAAGGCGCAAGCTCTTTCTTGAAGGCGGTGCTCAGATGTTTATCTGTCAGATTGTGATAACCGCCGCGATAGCAAGTAAATTTGGAGTGGATGGAAACCCAGGAATGTTGCCAATATGGTATGCGTTCTTTGTGGTGGGATTTATATGCATCTATGTGATGGGATTTGCATGGTCATGGGGTCCTCTTGGATGGTTGGTTCCTAGCGAGATATTTCCCCTTGAAGTAAGATCTGCAGCTCAGAGTATCAATGTGTCCGTTAATATGATTTTCACTTTTGCAATTGCTCAAGTATTCACCTCCATGCTCTGCCACATGAAATTTGGCCTCTTTATCTTCTTTGCTTGCTTTGTTTTGGTTATGAGCGGTTTTATCTATAAGTTTCTTCCAGAGACCAAAGGAGTTCCTATTGAAGAGATGTCTGTTGTATGGCAAAATCATTCTTATTGGAAGAAATTTGTCAAATCTGCAAGTGAAGAAGCTAATACTAAGGTGGATAACTCATGTTAATTAGATCCTCTAAGACAGTTTCAATTTTAGCTTAAGTTTGTCTATAGTTAGTTATCTAAACTTTTTTTTTTAATTAAATAGTAAATATAGTGACTTAGACTTTACATTTTTTAAGATTTCTTTTCTATTTTAATAAATAATTCACTTGTTATTAAGTTTTGGACAAATTTACATAAATAAAATGAGTAGACTCAAATTTACTTTATTATAACAATTGAAAATGCTTTACATATCTATGTATAATTCACTACATCCTATCGGATTATAAATGCGAATAATCATACATAATTCGCTGTATTTCTTCGTCGGATTATGAACAAACTAAATACTGGAATTCGCTATTGGCTATTTACGAGCATATGAGGTCAATACATAGAATGACAAATTCAGTGTCAAGAAAAAATAGCAAAAAAAGAAAAATATAAAAATGACAAATTTTTATGATTATTTTGTTTTTATTTTTTGTTAAATTTTTGGTGATATTGTACAATTTTATTATTATTATTATTATTATTATTATTATTATTATTATTATTATTATTATTATTATTATTATTATTAGTGATTCAATTAAAGATGCACGGAAATAAATAATTTAGGCTTAATGATACAATAATTTATGATTACTTTCCATTTAAAGAAAGAATGATTCATCATAATAATATATGAATGCTCCTTTCTTAAACCAAATTTGCATTCATGAAGATACTTAGTCAAAATCTTAACAGAACTTTTTAAACAATATGTCATGTGTCACCAAAAAATCTTACAGGTTTGGGTGCTGTAAAACGAAAACTCACCAATATGCCTTTTATTCCTTACTGAATGTACTATTTCTATACTTGGTAGGAAGAAAAAATAGAATTTACACTAAAAAAGTCGAAATTGATAAGTGCTACATAACACTGACTCATTGTGCCTTTCCACCCTGAAGATGCACACATCATTTTCATTACCATGTTGCCTCATGCATATGGAAGGAAAAAAAAGTGCATGACCCTTGATGACATTAACAATTCATAAATAAATACATATATGTGAAATCAGTACATTTAGTTAATAACTTTTATTCAAATATCAAAACATATACATATAATCTGGTCAGACAAATTCGCGAATCCTCTATATGGTAATTAATTAGGGAAATTAGACCTTGTTAGTGACAAATGATGAACAACTGAGAGTCGTGAGTAAAATAATACTATAGCTAAAAAAGATACACAATGGTTAAATATTGGAGTAAGATTAGAGAAAATGTGAAAAAGATCATAATTCTGCAAGTTACATAGGGAAGGATTATATAGATTATAATTTGATTTCACTTTTAGTAATTAAGCATGCTTGTTGTTGCTGCTAGTTGGGGTAGTAGCAATGTTATTGTTATCTCACTTTGAAGAATCAGAAGCTATTGTTGATTTGTGGTGTAGAAGCAAAGTTGGAGGTTCCATTGCTCTTTAGCAATTTGAAGGAAGAAACTGGTGGTCTCTTCTTGCTAACTTAAGGCAAAGCTTCTTGATTATAGCTTGAACCCTACTGACATAACTAATATTAAATCAATATTATGATCTTAATTCATAAATAATCAAAACAGAAAACAAAAGAAAAAGATTAAATTTACATGAAACTTCCTCCACGGACCACAGAGATGGGGGCAAACAAAACAGATATGGAGAATAGCTGAAAGCAATTTATGTGCTGAATATTTGGCAACTTACCATATAGTCAATGCAATTACCCCTCAATTATTGAAGATATATTCAATCATCATACCTTAGCATCACTTGCTGCTGCAAACAGTTCTTCCTCAAACTGATCTACATCCATAGTTCAAATGTCTTTGTAAATTCGGGTGCTAACCAATCTCAACTGTTTTAGTCAATGAATAAAAAACTTATAAGAAGAAAATCTGAATCGAAAAATAATAATAAGAAAAAGCTGAAAATAGCAAAACGAAAAAATAATAGTGATGGCTTAGATTCTGCAATAACTTCCTGAAAGGAGGAAAAGAAAAACCAGAACCAAGAATTAAGCAAATATTTACTATATGTGTATCACAAATACTTTTCTCAGTATTCAACAATAATTGTGCAACACAAATTAGAACCACGAATAAAAACGTGTATATGGTTAATCATAAACAATCATATATGAAATAAATTAAACTGTTAGCTGAACCAATATTGACTATTTATAATAACCATTAAAAGGTAATCGTCATGATCATCATCATCATAATAATAATGATGGAAAACTAAAAAAAAAGGAATTGGCATAACAGTAAAAGAACAAAACAATATCTTTGAAAAGCTCACAACTAAGTTACCTGAGAAGGATTAATTTTAAAAGCACGAGTTCCTTTCTCTTCAGTAGCTGCTGCCACCTCGACTTCATTTAGCGACTTATCATGAATGCCTTCAATTTTACCTGCTGCTTTACTAATTGCAAATCCATCCCCATTTGTACCATATAAGAGAAAAGTCGATATGGAATTTGAATTTCACTGGTTAAATCAGAGAATGCACATTGCATAGTATTTCAAATATAATAACATTTTCAAATTTTCACATCCAAAGTTACATGCATCCACAACATCTATACCACAATCACATATTAAATAATACTAAAATTAAGAAAAAAAGAAAGGTACTTTTTGCACCCCCAAAATCACAAACAAATGCATCCTTCATGATAATAATTTCTAATAAGATTTAAACATGAAAATTCTAGAAGTATGCATATAATTCAAAGGCACATGCACACATCAAAGTCATACAGATATATCCATGTCAAAATGCAACCGTAATCACTATCCCTATTTTCCCCCTAATTCTGATTAATAAGAGAGATATACCTATCACTAAAAAGATGTAAAAGTTAATAAATATTACTCAAATTCATATTTAATATCATCAACTCTCAACACTACCTAAGAAAATAAGTTAACTTGTATGCATAAAAGGATCATCCTATATTCAAGGGGTCAAATTTGAGATATATGGTAACTGTCCAAAGACAACCTATGCAAGAAACCCTATCCTTTCCTCAGCAGATTCAAGATAAGCAAGGTGCTATATATGTTAATAAAACCAATTTGGTATACACTTCGAGCACACTATTAAGCTTGGTAGAAGCAATGATACAGATGACAGAAATTAAGAAATAAAATACCTTCCTTTCACCAAAACCTTCACTATTAAAGGAAAGAATTAGTCTACTAAATTTAAGATAAGTAACATTGTGAAGGCTTTGGTGAAAGGAAGGTATTTCATTCTTAATTTCTGTCATCTTTATCATTGCTTCTACCAAGCTTAATAGTGTGCTCGAAGTGTAGACCAAGTTGGTTTTATTAACATATATCGCACCTTGCTTATCTTAATAGTGTCTATCTTTTATCATTTTTAAAACTAAAAATTATTAAAGTTACCTCCTTAGCATCACTTGCTACAAATAGTTTTCCTTCATACTCAGCTACATCCATAGTTCAAATCTCTCCATAATCTCGAGAAGAAGAGTGATGGCTCAAAAGATTCCACACTAACTTCCTGAAAGGAGGAAAAGAAAAAAATTAGAACCAGCAATGATATAAAGTAGAGACACTTGTTCCTCAGAAAGTATAATTTCTAAATCTGTTCAGAGAGAAACACCTTGACCACCTTCTTTTAGAGAGGAACCGATGATGAACCTTATTTATATAATGATATCAATGAACATAATATTATTTATTTTTATTTTTTATAGACATGGCCAAATAGATTTAGATACTATGATATTGGAAGAACATATACCAACAAACCACAACAACAACATAAGCATTTCAATATAATTAGCTAATGCTTATAGTAAATTCTCAATAGTAGTATATGTATAAACATAGCAGAACAGAACAACCATGAGCAATATTAGAACAGAAAGACCACAATATTAACAATAGAGACAGAACAGAAAATATTCAATCAAATATTTCCTTGTCAAACACAAAAACTCGGAAATTAAAATAAATAAAACCGTAATATAAAAACTCCAAAATTAAAATCCAGAAACTACCCCAAGAAAATGCAAACCATTGAAAATCCGTTTACCCGTTCTCTATGTCAAACACAACGTAATGATCAGAGAAATTAAAGCATTATATTTACATTTTTCAGCGAGAGCTTGTTGGGCAATCCCTTTCAAAAGCCCAGAATACCCACAGCTGTTGCAGCTTCCACCATTGCCTCCGCCGTCGTACCTACCACCGCATCCGCCTCTTCCGTGGTTGTAATCTGTGGCCATATGACCCATCCCACCGCAGCTGCAGCAAGCACCATCGCCACTGCCTCCTCCTCCTCCGTATCCACCACCACGCGCAACAACTGCGACCACCAATGCCATAGCTCTTGAATGGCTCTCGCCTAAGCCCTTGAGTACACGCACCGTTTGAGGGGAGATCGTCGTCGTTGTCGGAGTCGACGTCTTTGCATCGCGATTAAAATGCACAATGTGCACGAAGGGATTATATAAAGGTGAGGGAATAATATAGGAAAGAATGATCCTGGAAAATTTTAAGTTTTGAAAATTTTGAAATGTAAAAATATAGGATGAAAATGGGGTGAATGAGGAAAATGGATAGGCCAATGCTACTGTGCTTAATGAAATTTTTTTCGTCACCACCGAGTTATCTGATCATTAATTGGTAATCCCATGAATAATCTTTTGGGCTTTTTGTCTGGTGTTCTGAAGAATATTTTTGGTCTATGATATTTGGATTTTGTATTGTAGGATTGGTTTAAATATTGTGTGATATGGACCTAAAGAATAATAATAACAACAACAAAAAAACAATAACAAAAATTACATCAGAAGCAAGTGCGTGATAGAATATGAACTATGAAGCCGAATTGGATTGGGTGGGATGGGTAATAATTATTTTTATTTTTATTTTTTAATTAATCTAACTTTATTTAAATAATTTATATTTATAAAAAATTTAATTTAAAATTTAAATGGATGTAATTTAAATTAACAATTTTATTTAATTTTGATAAACTAAG
>NC_029786.2:10273924-10276967 GCF_000816755.2 Arachis ipaensis
CTTGTTTAATCTGTAATTTTAGATTAATCAAACTCAATTCGTATAATATTTAAAATTGGAAGAGTTGAAAAAGATCATAATTATCGTGTAAACCATTTAGTTTTGATACTATATAAAAGTTTTTAATATGAATGGAAGGAATGGATAGAAAATCATAATTGTATTATTATGATTTGAACTCTATATTACTTCATGTATAAGACATTACTATTTATAGAATATAATGACATATCGCGTAACTCAATTGATAAAAAAAACAGAATTAGCCAATGAATTATAACTCAAATGGTATAGTCTCCCCATATTCAATTAAGAGGTTACGAGTTCGAGTCTCCTATCTTTGATTAAAAAAAAAAAAAAGAACTAACTGTATATAGCTAACCAATTTTTTTAAATTCTTGATCTTGATCTTTGACATTTATATAAAAAGTAATTAAATTCATAAATAGTGAATATATTTTGAATGTATCGAATAACATCAGTAAAATTCATTTTTATTATTTTTTAATTAAAAAAGGTAAAATATAAAATTTCAAAAAGTAAATTAGTAAAAGTCCCCCAAATGATTCGGTGCCACGCGTCACACAAAGAAATGCTGCACAACGACAAAACATAAAATTAAATTAAAAAAAATAAAATGGCAAAGGTGGCGCGAATCTCCATACTTGACACTTCACAGTGACACTACAGTACTACACTCTCTACTCTCTCCACCTCCTCGATCTTGATCTCGATCTCAACTGAAATGGCATCCCCATCCCAAAACGCCGTCGTTTACTTCATGCGTGTGACCGGTGCACCGGAGTTCGTCGCCCGCCAGAGACTCGAGGTAATAATCTCTTTTCCTTTCTCAATTTTTCCTTTTTGGCTTTTTTTTCTTTGGATTTAGTTACTTTATGCGAAGAACATTTGCCTAATGAACAAACTAAGAATATAGTGGAGTAATGAGAACGAGAGATTGAAGAACCGAAAATGTAATTGATTTGAATTACTAACAATACAAAAACGTATCTGATGCAGTCATAGACTCATAGGACAGTATTTATAGGCCAAGACTCATTGGCAGCATTCAACAAATTTCTTGGCAAACTCAAGGTCACTTCAAGAGTGTCCTTGAATTTGAAGGGGGATGATAGAGATAAGCAAAATTAAGATTCTGTTACTTGGACAGATTCTGTTTCTCCAAAGTCTTAGACACTTTCTTGATTTGGCTAGTTTGGTATTTAGTGATTACAATATAGAAATTCAGTTTGGTTAGTCATTGGGTAAAAGAGTCTTAGCCTAATACTGTCCTATGACTCTGCAATAGATACGTTTTTGTATTGTTAGTAATTCAGATCAATTACATTTTCAGTTCTTCAATCTCACGTTCTCTTTACTCCACTATATTCTTAGCTTCTTCACCTAATTATTATCATATTTTGTGACATTTTTGTTTGTAACAACATTGATGGATTTTGTTAGGAATATGGAGGCAACGTGAATGAAGCTATTAATGCTCATTTCCTGCAATTGGATAGTAATGTTGATAATATGCCCACGTATGTATGAGTTTGACATAATTGCAATAGTTTTTCTTACTGTTTCCTTTCTTGGAACCCTAATTCTATCTTTGGATATTCATTGTGAATGTAATTGAGTTAGCATTTGGTTCTTGTTCTAAGATAGAAGACGGTGGGACAATAGAAATCGTACTTTAAGACATGTTTCTTGTGTCCTATTTGGAAAATATAGAAATTATCTTGAAAATTGTTTGGATATGGAGACAATTTTAAGTTTTTGTCTCGATCCCCTTCTTCGAGCAAGTTTTTGTTTCCTATATCTCTCTGTCTTATGTGTCTCAGGACAAACAGTAACCAAACACCAGTGTGTAAGAATGGTATGGGATATTTATAGATTTCATATTACTGTAACTTATGCAAACAACTGGAACCTAATATGATTTAGAATTTTAGATCCAGCTCATTTCATCACTTTTCATCAAGTAGAAATGTAGTCCAAGATCACATGCATTTGTTTATTGATTTATTTTATTTTCTTGTGAATGTGAATAAATTACTTAGTCAGAGGCAAAACCTTGGTGGTGGTGGTGGTGGTTCTCCGCAGTATATTCAGTCTAATGTGAATGACAATAATCAGAACCGTGGTTGGTCGCGTGGGGTAATGCCTTTCCTCAATGCTGCTAGAAGGTTTAGACCTTCACTACTACTTGATCCAAATTATAGGAGAGAACTCAGAGATTCATACAATGGGATTGGTGCAAGTAGTGATAATGTGCCGCGTACTGTTTCCACAAGTCAAAATGTAACCGGAAATTTGCATGGGACACATGATTATCACCATAATGACTATAATTTAGGACAGGCTAACACCTCTAAACATGTATCTGATAATGATGTCGAAGAAGCATTGATTCAGGCTGCAATTGAGGCCTCAAAGAATGATAGCAGAGAAAGGTCTACATGGGAACAACATGGCGATGTTAATGTATACCCATCTCATAAAGTTGACTCTTTCTAAATTATCTGTGGTTTTTTATGTTCTTTTGAAATTCTCCTTGACGAAGCATTAATATTTCAGGGTTCATTGGATGATGAAATTCCTCGTGATCATCTTCAACAAGAAGATGATGATTTAGCTCATGCACTTTCACTGTCCATAAAGGTTCTATTTATTGTTATTATTTATTATTATTTGGGACCATTATATTTGCTGCACTAGTTAGATCTTTATGATTCCTGGTTCTAATTCCAATCAATTTGAATATAGACTGCGGAGGAAGAAGAAGCAGTTCGGGAATTTATGGTTAAGGAAATAAGCAAGACACAGGAAAGCAACAGCAGCAGAAGCACAATGGAGGTGCATGTTTTCCAAGCTTGATACTCTTCTCATATCCACAAACAGACCACATGTGTCAATGCAGAGTTATATGCATACATTAGGTGGAATTGCATTTAAGATTCGAGGGCCATGGCCCTTCCAAGTTCCAAAGCTTACATAACTTCAAATTGCATATTTTTTTTTTTTTTTTTTTTTTAAAAAT
>NC_029786.2:10277064-10280093 GCF_000816755.2 Arachis ipaensis
GAAAGTTCCATGTTTCAATTAAATTCTGTTGAGTTCATATGTTTGGCTTCTCCAAGAGTCTCATCCTAGCTTTGCTGGTGTTTACCACTGCAAATTCTCTTAGACCATTTCAAGTTATGGTTGTGCCATAGATAGATGGAATAATACTTTCCTAAATCTGAAATGGAACTAGGAATACTCTAGTATATAATTAAAGTTGGTTGGGTTTGCATATCTTGTGTGCTTTTGATGCACTTGAATGAAAGCACTTTAGAAGTTTGTTTCTTGGAGGATTTATGCAATTAGGTAATCCAATCTCACTTGGAGATACTATATGTTTTTCTTTCCTCTTACAAATTTATATATATTTTTTCCAAGACAGGTTGGAACATCATCAAATCAAAATGTACCTAGAGATGTTGCACAGCCAATCATTGGTCATCCATCGAACCATTGTTCTGCTGCTCAACTTAAAGGAACTGAAGATGTCTTCATTTCAGACAAGGTACTGTTGGGGACCCTAGATTGTTTGATGCATGTGTGAATATTCAGACCTAAAATTTATTATTGTTATGCTACTACTTTTTTCCCTTATTTTGATATGCAGTGGGGTGATATTTCTTCTGATGAGCTTAATGAAGCATTGATGCTTGAGGCTGCACTTTTTGGTGAGGCACCCACTCGCAGTTCTCAGAGAGTTTCACCTTTGCCTGATCTGCATCATCATCCAGAGAAAAATATCAATCCCAGTACGCAGCGTTTATCCAGTCCAATGTCACAATTATCAAGTGACACTCAGTTGCTAAGAAAAGAACAGGTTTTTTACATTCCTTCTTGCAATGGTTGTGAGATCAACGTTCATGAGTCATGACAGGATGCCATGACATGTCAATGTTTTGATGCAGGATGCTGCTTATCTAGCATCACTACGAGCTGATAAGCAGAAGGAATTGAACTCTTTAAAAGAAGCTGAAACTCATTGCCTGAGGGAAGAAAAATCGTTGAAAAAGATTCTTGAAACAAAGGTAGCACATTTATCTGAGTTAGTGACTTGTTGACTTTGGCCCTTCTATCCTATGGAGCTTTTTCAGTCCAATTTACTTTTTTCTTAAAGGATTGGATTTTCTGCTTTCTTAAAACACAAGTAATTATAAAGAGTCTCTTTTTTCTTATGCTTATTGTTTTATAGTGTTTTAAGTTGCCACAATATTATATAATTGAGGTTTATGTCATTATCTTGGAGTTTGGATTTATTAGAAATTAGTTGAAGCAACTCAATTTTTAGCCATAGTTCTTGACTTAGTTGGGTGGATTGTGGTATGGGGTAGCAGTCTTAGGATTTGCAATTTTACTGAAAGATTTCTACTTGTGATTATATAAATGTTCTGTTTTCTTATTATTTAATGGGAGGATTTCTTGTCCTTCGATAATAAAACTTCACTGAGTCCTGTATTCCTTCTGGTTTCAGGAATTGGAAAAACAGCTTGATAATAAAGAAGTTAGGCTTTCGAAGGAACCACCAATAGATGATGAAAATGCAATTACTATAGTCGTTCGGATGCCAGATGGTAGTCGCAGTGAACGTCGCTTTCTCAAATCTGACAAGCTTCAGGTAACTGTTTAATTAGAGTATGAAGGCTGTAGCATTCTGAATTTGTGATGCTTGTTCTTTGCAATCGAATTCATTATGCCTTTTTTTTTAATAATGGGTGGAATCTATGTAGGGTGTAGTATATGTTTATATTTCTTCACAATCATATACATACTGCTCAACTCCAAAGATGAACATATACACTACAATCATATAATCTGTTTCCCACCAATCATTTTTCTTCTCGCATGGACTAAATGTCATATTTCTACCTTGTAGGCCCTTTTTGATTTCGTAGACATTCATGGAGCAGTGAAGCCTGGAACCTATAGAGTTGTAAGTGTTTCCTTCCTATATTTTGATTTACCTTATTTATGCCATGGCTTTTTACAATTTTGTCATTTGAATGAACCTCAATTTTTGTTTACTTGGCGAAAAAGAACCACGAGTTATGGTTCATCAAACTACTGTTTGTTTATGTGATTCGTTAATTTTGTGTTCTTTCTGCACAATATATCCTGAAATACAAAGGTTGAAATGATGATGTCACATTTTTTTCCCATTTGGTTTTGATAAAACGCATTTTGAACCAAATTTATTGTTATTGGGACAGTATGTGTAGATCATCCTTTTTCATTTATCTAGATCATATGGTCTATGTGACTAAGATAAATAAAATGATCTTCAATCATTGCTTGGATACTTATACAGGTAAAGTCATACCCGCGATGCGCTTATAGCACCAAGGATGGCAAGTTAACTTTTAGTGAAGTTGGCCTTAGCAGCAAGAGTGAGGCATTGTTTCTGGAGTTTATTTAGCTTTCATCTAAGTTCCTGTAAGTACCCTGATCTGTATTTGTACATATAAAGTAGGACAAAACAAAACAGGATTTCTCACTTGGCAATATAGTGTAAAGAGGTTAACATTTGAGACATATATTCATTGGACACTGAGGGCCAATGGTATCTTTCTGTCTATACAAATCTCCTTACTAGCCTTTCAAATATTTTATTCGGATGGATGGCAGTTAGCAAAATGTGGTTGATCCTTTCATGATGATGTTCCGGAATCTCCTCTTGCATCAATCATTACAAATTTAGAGCGATTAGGTAGAGAAGAGTATATTACCAAAATGGTACTCCAAAGATTTTGATACTGATAAAAATATTCATTTTGATAATGATAAAAATATTCTAAAAGATGCGAAAGACAAAAATAATTTCGAAAGATTTTAAAATTTGACAAAAACACCTAAACATAAAAGCATGACGTTATAGTGGGTGTCAAATTTTAAAATCTTATACAGGTTCTACAAGATTTATTATTATTATTTTATTTCTTTAATCTCTTATACAATTTGTTAAAAAAATTTCATGTTTAAATTTGGTACAATTTTTTTACTAAATACATTTTAATATATCTGATTAATAAAGTTAATTTATAATTTTATACTATATT
>NC_029786.2:10280359-10281246 GCF_000816755.2 Arachis ipaensis
GATAAAAAAAAAAACTGAAACTCAGCCTTATTACAACAAATAATATAGATAATACTAAAAATAAACTTCTTATTCAAAATATCATTTGTATTGTTCAATTAAAATAAAGTTCTTAATTTATGAACATCTCTTTTAAAAAAAATATAGTAGCCAACACAAATAATAATATCTTCAGATAAAGATCACATATCAATCAAGACAATATAAAAAAATTCAAGAGACATCTTTAGATAATAAACTTATATACAAAAGTGGAACTAAAAACATATTATAAAACTCATATAAAAACATATGAGAGGAAGAACAAATAATCAATTTCAAACAAAAGAAAAAAATAAAAGAAGAACAATCACCACATAAAAAGATTAATTCTGAGAACAAAAAAATTCCAAAAATAAAAACAATAAATAAAAAATATAATTTTATATAACTCTAATATCAAATATTTATATTTTTTAAAAAATAAACAATACTTCACTTTATATTACCTTTTACTTAAATAATTTTAAATTATATATAATTGTTAATTAATGCTTTGTAAAATTTATACATTAACTCAAACATAATATCACACTTTTAAATTTATACTAATATACTATAATTAATTTACTTCTGCCTCGAACAAGCTTAATACTACCCTCCCTCCATGAATTGATAATTGAATAATGAGAGTCATTTAAATAAAGACACATAAAACATCTTTTCCTAAAGATATTTTTTAGTAACTAAAGTTTATATATATAATGAATTAAATCGTGTTATTTTTGACAAAATTAGATCGAACAAACTAATTTGACCAAAAAATTAGTAAAGTAAATCTTAAATCAATCTAAGTTAATCTTTTTTTATAAAAAATGACTAAAATACTAAAGTTAGGGTTAAAAATT
>NC_029786.2:10281276-10286369 GCF_000816755.2 Arachis ipaensis
TTTAGATCAAATTAATTTATAATCTAATTTTAATAAAAATAATATAATTTTAATTATTAAAAAACATCTAAAAAAATGTTTCAGGCGTCTTTAACGATTCTTTGAATAACTGATGCTACCCTTACTCGGGTGGAACTGTGGAAGCACTCTTCATTCTTCAACTCAGCGCATTCCATTCTTACCATACTCCTCTTGATTGCTAGAATGGTGTCATTGTTAAGGTATGCTGTTCAAATCCCAAAGCTCTCTCCTTATTGTGTTCCACACTCCTCTCTCCGTCTTTGCTTCCCTTCAACTTCTTCCCTCCACTCTCACTCTCAGCCCCAATCGCTTGACGAAGCTGTTGATTCCTTCACTCGCATGCTTTCTAAGCGTCACCCTCCATCCATCATTCAATTCACCAAGATTTTGGGATCCCTTGCCAAGACCAACCATTTTTCCACCGCCATTTCCCTTTTTCAGCAATTGCAAGCCAGGGGAATCGCTCCCAACTTATTTACTTTGAATATCTTAATCAATTGTTGCTGCGGCATGGGTCGGATCACTCTCGCTTTCTCTGTATTCGCCAAGATTCTCAAGATGAGTTTTCAGCCTGATACCATAACATTGACTACCCTCATTAAAGGTCTCTTTCTCTGTGGTAAGGTTGAAAAAGCACTGCACCTTCACGACACAATGCTGGCTCAAGGATTTCAGTTTAATGAAGTCAGTTATGGGACGTTGATCAATGGGCTCTGTAAGACCGGACACACATCAGCTGCTATTCAAGTGCTGAGAAAGATCCCACGGCATGGGATTGTTCCTAATGTCGTCATGTACAACGCAATTATTGATAGCCTCTGTAAGGTTACACTTGTAAGTGATGCTTTTCATTTATACTCTGAAATGCTTGCTAAGGGAATTTCTCCCGATGTTATCACATACAATTCTCTCATTTTTGGATTGTGTCTTGAGGGTCAATTTAAGGAAGCCATTGATTTGCTAAGTGATATGGTGCTTAAAAACATTACTCCTAATGTTTATACCTATAATACTTTGATTGATGGGCTATGCAAGGAAGGAAAGATTAAAGATGCTAAGAGTGTATTGGCTGTAATGGCAAAACATGGTGTGAAACCAGATGTGGTTACTTATAACAGCTTAATGGATGGATATTGTTTGGTTAATCAGGTAAATAAGGCAAAATATGTATTCGACACAATGCCCCTAAGTAGAGAGTCACTTGATGTTCAAAGTTACAACATCATGATTAATGGCTTGTGCAAAAGTAAAATGGTCGATGAAGCCTTGAATCTCTTTGAAGAAATGCGTCGTAGGTATTTGGTTCCAAATACGGTAACTTACACCACTATTATTGATGGCTTGAGCAAATCAAAGAGGATCTGTTGTGCTGTGGAGCTTTTTGAAAAGATGCTTGATAGAGGTCAACCTGCTGACATAGTCACTTACACTTCCTTGTTGGATGGGATGTTCAATACCAAACAACTTGACAAGGCACTTATATTGTTCAATCGAATGAAAGAGAGTTGCATTGATCCAGATATATATGCATACACCGTACTTATAGATGGCCTGTGCAAAAGTGGAAGATTTAAAAATGCAAAAGAGATTTTTCAAGATCTTTCCATTAAAGGCTATCATCTGAACACAAGAACATACACTGTTATGATAAACGGGCTTTGCAATGAGGGCCTACTTGATGAAGCATTGGCTTTAATGTCTGAAATGGAAGACCATGGTTGCTCTCCGAATGCTGTAACTTATGAAACAATTATTCGTGCTCTGTTGGAAAAAGGTGAAAATGATCGAGCGTTGAAATATCTTCGTGAAATGATTGCTAGAGGCTTATTGAAAAGGCAATAGGAGAAATAAATCAACTCAAATTAATAAATTTTCTGTTGTTGTCGAAATTTGTATAGAACTTGGTAAACTTTATACCTATTGGGTTGGAGGATTTGGGAAATGCCATGAACTCACTATTACCTTGATTTTGGTTATCTCACTATTATTGAATTAATTTTACACTTGTGTTATTGGCTGATTTTTGAGTCTCTCTTACCATGGCTATCATGCATCCTGTTTCGGCGGATATTCCTAGTTTTTTTTAATAATGGGTGACATCAATATACAGATGAAGTAGGGTGTGCAGTGTGCGAGATAAGCAGTTTAGTGAGGATATGCTCATTCTGGATGTAACTTTGGAGATTATTCCTTCACTATCATACATTCTGCTTATCTCCAAATATGAACATATATACTCTACAATCATATAATCAATTTGGCACCAATCATTTTTCTTCTCGCATGGACTAAATTTCATATTTGTACCTTGTAGTCTCTTTCTGATTTCGTAGACATTCATGGAGCAGTGAAGCCTGGCACCTATAGAGTTGAGTGTTTCTTTTTCTATATTTTCATTCACTTATTTATGCCATGGGTTTTGACAATTTTGACACTAAAGTTGTTCTCTATGGTCAGCTGTGGTATTTCGTATAAAAGTTGATTATGTTGTGCTTTTATTACCTTGAGTTTTATGAAGGGTGTCTATATTAATTCTTGACTGCATATGTTCTAACTGACTTGAATGAACCTCAATTTTTTTGTTTACTTGGGAGAAAAAACCACTACTTATGGTTCATCAAACTACTGTCTTTTGTGATCCATTAGTTTTGTGTTCTTTCTGCAAAATATATCCTGAAATACAAAGGCTTAAATGATGACATCACATTTTTTCCCATTTTGTTTAATAAAATGCATTTAGTTGAAACAAATTTTGTGTTACTAGGACAGTATATCTAGATCATATGATCTATGTGACTAAGATAGTAAGATACATAAAATGATTTTGATAAACTGCATTTAGTTGAAACAAATTGTTTCAGGAGTTGATTTAGCATTTTAGTTTCTTCTAAGTACCCTGGTCTGTATCTGTATATATAGATTAGGACAAAACAAAACAAGATTTCTCAGTTGAAAGAGATTAATGTGGTTGGTCCTTTCTCGAGTAACATACATTCATTAGACACTATCTGTCTATAGAAATCACCCCCTTAGCTTTTCAAAAATTATATTCCGATGGCAGTTAGGTAAATGTGGTTGGTCCTTTCATGATCTTTCTGTAATTTCCTATTGCATCATTCATTGCAAATTTAGAGCGATTAGGTAGAGAATAAGTACCATTGATTTGAAATTAGTGGAATAAGGGGTGGAAAGGTTATAGGTGCATCTTAAACTATGTCGAGGTCAACTCAAACTATGGACAAGGGCTCCATTCCCTCCTCCATACTTAAGTTATAAGTTAATGAAAAATGTTACTTAATCCTAACATAACAAAGATGTATTTTACACTTATTTGATAGAAATAAAAGATGATATTGATGCTAAAGCACCATTTAAGTCATTAACTAACTTTAAGAATTTTAAGAATAGACTACTGTATCAAAGTCTATGTGGTGGTTCCTTTTGTTTTTATTTTACACTTTTATCTAATTTTGGTACATAAGAGGCTTAAACATCTCAGGAGCAGCTCCTCTTGTCCAGTTTCTTCATCAACACCATTTTTAATTTTGAAGAACTAACAGTTAAAAAAGCAGCAGCAAAAATATAAAGAATACGCATAGGTTGAGGAACTAACATATGAAATTTATTATTGACATTAAGACACTTCTCCAGTTTTGAAACAATACAAATTTCTGGTGTATGTACTACATATCATTTTATTCTGAAAACACTCCTGCAACTTGAAAGATAATAATAAATACTAAAACCATAAGCACCTGTAAAATTACAGGTGCAACTTTATTCATGAAAAATCCTTTCTGCAATTAAAGAAAACCACACATACTATAATACAGGTTTATTCATAAAACAACCTTCCACACTTACTGCAGAAATATAGGCAATTTATTCATGCACACTACTACACTCCAGCAAAAGAAGAAAATCTTTCCATTAGTAGTTGCTGCCATGGTGCTATCCACTTGTATTTTCATTGTATTCTGGGGACACACGAAAATTTTGGAAGCAATTAGAGATTGGAAGAAAATTAAAGACAATCAAAGAAAAAAAAAAGGACAATTATGTCAAACATTTCCTAGTTCTGTCTCATTACAAAAGAAATATAAAATTCTTAGAAACATGGTACTTCTATTTTCAAGCACTCGAAAGCTTTCCTTCCTTGCTTACTGTCCTCATCATGTTATAACATGGACCAATCCACAAGCTAAGTTGAACCCCTTATTGTCTATAATATATAAGATGGCTTTCTACCCCAACTCACACACAAGAACCTTAGGCAACGACACACCCAAGAACATTGAAAAACCAATATCTTCGGCACTGAGGTGGCGTGGAGTAGCATTTTCAAGTAGGTTTACGAACCTAAAATTATCTTGATTCTTGTATTAATGTTCAAATCTTCTTACAAGCACTCTCCTAAGGAAAGGACTGAAACTCAAGATAACAACCTTACCATATTGTGCCAAGGTTAGACCTCTTATTTTCCACCCAAAAATAAAATTTTACCTATTATATCAGGTTCCTAACTCACTTTCCTTTATCACAAAACTAACATATTATATATGCTATATATATTTATGCACTATTTCCATAAAATGGAAAAAAAAAAAAATAGCAGGAAAATTATAGTACTCACCGGCATTTCAACTTTGCTGGGCTGTTTCTTCTTGAGCATACCATTAGCATTCTAGCCTATCACTGGCAGTTCCCAAATTTTTCAAAAGGGCAATTGTTAAATAGTGAATTTAGGTGAAATGACTGTTGATTAATATAAGCATTAAGCAAATGATGTAAGCTCCTTTGGATTGCCTTCTCTTTTTTTCATTATAAAAACTTAAAAAGAGTACATTTTTATGATTTCTTTCTTGCTCTTTCTTATTTATCCAAACAGACTTGATTTAAAGAATATTAATAAAATGCATATTTTTTAATTTGTTATCAGCTTTTCAGGTGTTCTTATCTTCCAAATAGTAAGCCACTAGGATTGGGTTGGGCCAGTGACAAGAGGTTTTAGTAAGATGCGTGAAGACCAAGTTCAAATCCCAACATTGTTCCGATTCCAAGAAAAAAGAAAA
>NC_029786.2:10286811-10305376 GCF_000816755.2 Arachis ipaensis
AACTTCCAAACAGTTAAGTACATACAGAACATGAAAATGACCCAAGGTGTTAAAATGGATGAAATCATGAGTTAATCGGCATTATATGCTTGGGCATGAGAATTAACTAATTCAGCTCATCATATTATACATATGAATGTTACTATGACTATCGTTATTAAAATTTTGATAATTTGAAGAAAATAAAGCTAAAATTAAGATTTTTACACTATTTTGTAATATTTTTATATTTCAAAATAAAGTAGCAAAAAGTGATGAAACTAAAATATATTGTCAAATAATAAAAAATATAATCTTAATTTTAGTTACACTTCTTAAATGTTATTAAAATTTTTATAATCATATAAAAAATTTACTTTTTATAAGTGTGTGCGCCACAATAATCATATTCATTATAATGATAGCTACAGTAGAATATATTTGTATACAAAAGTACTATGTATGCACCAACATCAGGTATTATATATAAATATGTATTGTTTAAATTATTTTCATTGTGTATTTTGTATTCTAACATATATTTTACGAGGTAATATCCAGTTTCACCTCTAAAATTCCTTGGTCCTTAAATTTACAAATCTTGAATCTCCTTCGTCCCTAATTCAATTGTGATTAACATAATACGGGCGTTAAAGTGCCATTATGGCATCTCCTAACAATAAGGTGGCGTGACTAAAATTTCAATATGATCAAATTGGTGTTCTAAATTAGTTAATTAGACTCATTTTAATTAATTGATTTTATATTAGTGCAGAGACTAAAATGAGTCTAATTAACCAATTTGAAACATTTATTTGATCATATTGAAGTCTTAGTCACGTTGCTGTAGGAATGCCACACTGGCACTGTAATGTTTCATGTCAGCACTATGTTAGCGACAGTTGAATTAGAGACGATCAAAGATTTACAATTTGTAAATTCAAAGACCAATTTTGTCCTTTCCGAAAATCAAGGACTATTTTGATTAGGTTGGGAATTTCAAGGATCAAACTGGACATTACCTCTATTTTATACTAGTGACTAATTTTGGTGTTACAGCTAGTCCATTTTTATACCTGCGTGTGCAAATGTGTGTACGTGTGTGTGCATACGCTTGGTGTGCGCATGCGTGCATTAGTTAAACACACTTACGTGTAAGTCATGTTCGCAGAAGTTGCTTTCTCAAACTGTTTGTGGACAAGGCTATTCATTTCACCATAGCAACGCTCTTCATCTATTTTCCCTTGCAAGAACCTGGGCAGCACGTCACCATGAGAGAAAGTCTTCATCTTATTGGACTTAGTGATGGTGAATGAAACTCTAGAGCTGTCCATTTTTGAGAAATACAAAGTTGAATTCCCCGTGTAAAAGCTTTCAAGTTGTGGTAACTCGTCGAGAGACAAAGTACCAAGGCTACTTAATAGTATCATATCATCTGGTTTATCTCCCTCTTCATGAGCCACTACTGTCTCCAATGATTCACACTTGGTAATGGACAATTCTTGCAGTGCACCCAAACTTTTGGCAGTTGAAGATGTGAACAAATATTTCAATCCAGCACAATTACATACACTTAGCACAGTTAGACAGAAGAAAGACACTACAGATGAAGATGCTAAGTTTGTCAAACAGTTGCATTCCGAAATTGTTAATCTTTTTAGGTTTTCAAGAAGAGGGGCCATCCAGGGCTGCTCAAACCCCATGGAGTTGAGCTTGTGTAGATTTTTAAGTCTCAACGTTGTAAGCTGCGAGAGGATTTTGGAATAATCAATGTCAGAGCTTTTTGAGTGGAATATATCTTTGAAGGCGCAATCTACTAGCTCAATCGCCTCTAACTTCGGTACTAACATCTTGCGGAATAAACAATCTGGAAATACATCTGACTCATTATCGTTGAAATTATCCAGTCCCAAGTATTTTGCTTCTTGGAAGTCCACATGAAGTTGTTCTTCCTCAATCAATATAACAATTTCCTTAGTCAGCACTAATTTCTCCAAATCGGAGGTCATAACCTAGGATGTGAAATCAATAAGACATCAAATGAAGATAAGGTAAGTAATTGGGAATCTTTCTTTCTTACTTTAAGATATGAAATAAACTAGTGATCATACATATTACATTGACCGTGTTTGTGGGATTAGAAAGCAGAAAAGACTATAAATTAATATTTGTTAATTAGCTAGCATTTCTCTTTTTCTCTTTATACTAAAGTAGTGTATTAGATATTAACATGTCCATTAATTTATTTTTTTATGAAATGAATGTGAATAATAATATCAAATTTAAAATTAGTTATGATAAAAAGTATGTTACACTAAAATAAAAAATTAAAGTCATAGGTTCAACTCTCATAAATTATATATGATAAAGAGTATTTTTAACAAAATAGTTGTATACCAATTCTCTTCCATATTTCTATTTTTTATATTAGTAGAAGTAGATATTACTAGTGCATTAACAGGCTAACATGCCTATTCATCTACCTTTTTATTAACTAAATGTTAGGAATGACAATGTCAGCCGATTCGATTTGCTTTACCTCAAATAGGGTGAATTTTTCAAAAGGCTAAGCCAGCTTGTTTGATTGGAAGGAAAGAAATAGAAAAAAAAAATAAAAAAAAGAAATTGAGTGAATTTTTATTTTCTTTAAATATGTTTGGATAAAAAAAAAATATTACAAAAATATAATATTACCTTTATATTATAAAATGTATTGAAAAAAGAATAGAAGCAATATTGAAATAAAATAACATAGCAAATTTTCCATCCAATATTGGAGAAAAAAATGGTGGGTCCCATCGGCCTTTTATACTATTTAATTTTTCCCTTCTAATTTTTTTCTTCAATCAGATAAAGGAAAATAATCATTTTCCTTCCAACTTCTTTCCCTCCATTTTCTTTCATTTCATTTTCCACTCAAACAAACAAAGCTTTAGTAACTGAAATTTAGAACGGATACAAATAATACCTAATGAAAGTTGTTTACATTATATTTGGCTTAATTGCCAAAATGCTGGATTTAGGCAATGTTGATCCAAATATAAGAGAAAATAAAGAAAATTATTGGACACTTAAAAAAAATTCTCTTTTTATTATTCTCACTTACACTGTTTCAATTTTAAAGAATTTAAAATTGTTTTAATTTTATTTTAGGCAAATTAAGTTTCTTTTTAAAAGAATTAGTTTGTAACTATTTTACGTAAACTTTGAGTTTCACCAATTCTACTATTGATTTAAAAGTTTCCTTATAAAAATCAAATTGGTAAAAGTTAATTCGAATAATTAGAATACTTGATTATCTTACTTTATATTAACATATAACATGTTCTAAAATTATAAACAAATATCAAATATTATATTACACATATATTGTTGTCACTAAACACATCTTGGCCTCTTGGGTTTCTTCCTAAAGTGGGTTTGGATGTTGGTTACCTATACTCTTTCTATTTAGATTTTGGATGTTTTTTTCCATTTAGTTTTAAATTTTTTTTGGCTTATGTGCAGCCTAACTAATAGTTGGTTGTTGTTGGCTCATATCCTAGTTGATTAGCTAGCATAAATGATGCAAATAATACATAAGATGAACAAAATACGAGATAGCTCAATCCGAATTCCATACCTTTTGTGGTGAAGAAACAGAGCCATGGTTGTCATGATCACTTGCAAAACAATCTTGATCCCCAGGATATGATTTTGGAGAATTCTGAATGACTGCTAGAAAGAAGTTGAGCATTGGACAACGAAAAACTAACAAAGTTTTGAAGTCATTAGACCATTCTAACAAACTGTCAATTCCAGAACAAATGCACCTCAACTTTGGCAAACCCCATAGCACCAGACTGGTCAATATGGGGAACAGAACAATAGCCTCTTTGTTATTTGCATCTTGAGCAAGTGCTTCATCTTTTGCAACAATCTCCTCTAACTCCCCACAGTTTCTAACAATTAATTGCTTTAGGTTATCTTTGGGAACTGATGCTGGAAATAGACTTTTTATTCCTTTACATTCATCAACACTAACTGCCTCCAGAAATGGAAAGCTGAAGAGACTTGCTTTGGGATCATTGTTCCAAACATGCGTCAGGGTTGGAAGCTCCTTCAAAATGATTTTACTCAGGCGAAATGTAACAGGATCATCATGTTTTGCTGATGTATCTTTCACGTCAAATATTGCCTCAACATGTTTACATTTCTTCACTATCAGGGTTTCCAAATTACTTAAAAGGGGAAGTAAATGAGATGGGAGAACTGCATTTGTTAAAAAGTCACAACCTTCCACCTCCATAGTTTTTAATTTAAGAAAAGGGTAACCCCATTCAACTGGGACTTCTGGTGAGCCAACCCATTTTCCTTCCAATTCAGGATAATCATTCAGAGTTAAATATATCTGAAATAATTGAAGAAAATTATTATTAATATTATTATCAATCAGCTGATTCATAGAAAAGTAATTGATGAAATACTACCAAGGAGTTGTAGAGGCGAAATAATTGCATAACGGAAACTGAAACAATATTAGAATTTAAACTTAATTTATTCACCAAAAGGGAAATTTACGATTTCTAAAAAAATAAATCCTTAACTATATGTAACCAATAACTATAATTTATGAAATCTGATCCCTTTTCTTATCAACTACTTTTATGGTATAAACAGTTTTAATTTGCACTGTAATACTAAGCATGTATTATCTTTTTATTCACAATGTTATATTTATCACGGAAACATATTCAGAATTTTAACCATTAATTCAGCATCTTAAAATGAGATCATATTTGGCAAAAATTTAGTAAGCAAAGTACATCTTTGAAGTAACACATCTTGGTTTGGTTCTTTTAAGTTGGAAATAATCGTCCACATCTCAGTCATTCCATGATTAAATTCGTTAATTAATTTATAAAAATCCGCACCTGATATAAGAACTGCTTTCCTAGTACAACGTTGAGAACCTCTTGAGAAAATTCGAAGACCGAAACATCTGGGTTGGAGAAAGAAGCTTTCATTTTTCTTGAAGGATCTTCATCTCTCAATTGTTGAGAGAAGATGGTCATCTTGGAGCACATCCGTATATTTACCCAAGCCAGAGAGGGTAACTTCAAGGCAGCATTGCCTTGATAAAAGCATTCCAGGCTTCTCAAATGTTGAAGACTTATGCTTTTTAGCTGCTCAAAGATGATCTCTTCTGTGGCTGTTTCATCATCTTGCTCTTTTTGCACTATGTCTTTCAATGATTTACAATCATGAACGTACAACTCCTCAAGGTGCTTTAAGCTTCTTGCTGCAGAGGATGTGAGCAAACACTGTAAACCATGACATCCACTCACATTCAATTTTTTCAGATTGGGAGGATATTGCTCTATTGCCCTCAAAAGTGGACAATGCCAAACAATTAATTCCTGGAGCTTTGCCAAGTAGTCTAACCCGCCAATGGAGCTTAGCTCAAATAGGCAGCTTAGGGCCAAGTACTCTAAGTGTTCAAGGAACTCGGGATTTTGAGAGGGGAACAATATCTTCTTGAAGCTTGTGGAATTGATCATTGCCATTCTTTGTAACATGGGTGTCCTCTCAAGTATTTCAAAGGGCAAAGTAGAGTACTCATTATTCACATCATCATCAAATGCTAACATTAGTCCTGTTAAATATTCAAGATCCCTGGACTGCTGCAACCATAACTTTAGCACTGAAGTATCCTTCGACCTCATGTATAGAGTTGCCACCTTGGAAATGTCCTGGTAAAGGAAAAACAAGAAGAAAAATAAAGGACATGCTTATTTGCTTGTTTTAGTTTGTGTTGATTTGGATTTTTAGAGAATAATTAATTACCTTTATCTTCGAGAAAAGGGCTGATCTATTAGTTGAAGGACTAATTTCTTGCGGTGTATGAAATAGTTCAAATTTGTTGCAGTTGAATGGATACAAATTGTTTAACTCTGGACACTCCAATGTGAACTTTCCATCATAAAAGTGAGCTAGTCGTGGCAAGTTATACAATTGCAACTTCATTAGATAAGGAAACACAAAAATCTCCGTGTTGCCACCTCCACTCCTATCTTTCTCAACAATTTCTAGCAACTCATCACAAGAACGTACTTCAAGTTGCTCAAGCATCTTAAGATTTCTAGCTATGGCCACCGGAAACAAGGCTTTCAGTTTTCTACAAAACTTGACAGTCACCTGCTGCAGATTTCGAAAGCGGCTGTCTTTTTGTTTATCCTGTTGGGTCCACACATGAGTCACATTTGGTAGCTCTTCCAGAGTGAGCTTCTCCAACTGGAATGTTCCCTTGATGTCATTCATTTCAAAAATGAATGTGATGCTTTTGCAATCTCGCACTTCTAATTCCTTTAGGTTCTTCAAACATCGAAGAACAAATGATGGAATTGCACATGATTCGAATTTACACCTTTCCAACGTCAAAGTCTTCAAACTGTAAAACCAACCTCTGTCAAGAGCTTTTTCATTTTTCCAGCCTTCTTCAAGTACCAAATGCTCAGAAACACTTATTTTGTCCATACCTTCATAATATTTCTGCCAACATATTGCAAATAAAGCCATGATTCAAGCATATAAGGATATGTAAATAAATCTCAAAAACTTATAAGGATATATGTAAAGCACTAATAGAGTGCAATAAACAAAAATGAAGTGTGATGAAAGTAACTCGATTTTACATTATTCAAGTGGAAAAGAAAAAAGAAGCTGAATTGAAACACAATTTACCTTCTTATTGTATATATATTTTATTGTATCTTGCAAATTACAATCCCAGCACATTCTCTTCTCTTCATCACCTACAATGTACACTTTCTGCATAATTGTTGGCGTGGTTTTGATTTCTTTTTCAGAGAACGTTTCCATTTTGGGGCAAGCACTCACCACAAATTTCTCCAATGATGGAAACTCAAAGGAACAACTTTTGGAACTGCAGAAACTAACAAGATTATTCAAAGATACAAGTTCTAGAGCTTTCATTTGTTTGAAAACTATGATGGACTCTTTTTTGTGTTCTTCACCTCCGTGATGATTATCTGATACAATTTCCTCCAGAGATTCACAATTGGTTACCTTCATTGTGACGAGTTGACCCAAGCTTTCAGCTGTTGATAGTGGCATTACATATTTCATACATTTACAATCTACAACTTCCAAACTGGTCAAGAAATTGAAACATACTCTCTCCTTTGAAGGCACTATAGTCTCCAAACTAGGACAATTCTCTAAAGTCAAAGATTCTATTCTTTGTAGAATTGCGTCTTGTTCAAAGCCAATATCATTGAGAGATGGTAAGTTGGTTAACTTCAAGGTTTTCAGCTTTGGAACAACTCCTATGTTTTCAATTCCATCAGACTTTGGCTCCACCAACCTGGGAAAGCGACAGTTGTCCAGCCATAGGCTCTTCAAATAAGGATTGCTGTGAAGGAAACGGTATAGAATCTTGGTGTCCTCTAACCAGGACAAGCGAAGAACTTCTAACTTGTCTCGTCGATAGCGACTTGACGAACTTGTATGCTGTAACTCAATATGCATCGACCTCAACTTATTCATTACCTATATAGAAAACAATGAAGCAAATGTATAAATTTGACAGTTTTCTTTTACTATAAATTCTTCTGATTTCAAGTGTTTGGTGAGTAGTTAAAATGTTTCTCACATCGGTTCAAATGAATTGTTGTAAGGTTTGGATCAACACATGACATCTACCATACAAGTTAATATAATTTCTTATCAAGCCATGCTACTTGTACACCAAAAATCAGACACTGGTATAAAATACACGTTAAAATACAAAATACACATTGAAAATGAGTTAAACAACACATATTTATAAAAAATATATAGTGACTGATTTGGAAACTGGTGTTTTATGTACATGTAGTATTTTTGTTTCTCACCTAATCCATTGACTAGGATGGAAAAAGATCTTCTAAAGTGGAGATTTGTAAGTAACAAAGTAAGGGATTAATCATCATTGAATTTGTAGTCTCTATCATGTGAGTCACCATGCCTTAATTCAAAGGTGATTAGACTTTTACTTTCTCACTTTAGATAAACTTGATCCGACCGAGACATTTGTGTAAAATTAAATGAATTTTTCTATGAATTGAAAGGCTGCTTGATATTACCTTTTCATGAAAGAGAGGCTTTCCTTGTGCAGATGTTGTGGCTTGACTGCTTTCTTCTCTAAATAGTTCAAGGTTGCCACAAAATTCAATAGACACGTCATGTAACTTTCTACACTTCAATTCACAATGTCCTGGACAGAAACTCTGAAACTTTGGTAGCTTAGAAAATTTAATGGTGGTTAGCTCAGGAAACTCCAATGGAACAAGATTACTTGAGCTGCTGCTGCTGTTGTTGCTGGTACCTTTTTGGGCTGCTACAATTTCATTTAATTTGGAGCAATCCGATACCACTAAACATTGCAGTTTTTCAAGCTGATGTTCAGCAATGGAAAATGGAAATATATTTTCCAACTTGTCACAATCATGAACAGTTACATTCTGCAGAGATTTCAATTGAAGTGTCCCTTCTTGATCTTCCTTGCATCTCAATATAGTTTCCAGTTTTGGTAGTGATTCCAAATGAACATCTCGCAGTACGGTAGCATATCGGTTCTGATCGGCGGCTAAGTCAAATATAGTTTCCATTGACTTGCAATTAGTAACTGTCAAGCTGCTTAGTCCTTGAAATATTCCCTCCATGTCATGACCGAAAACACTCACCAATTGATTGCACTTTTCAATGACCAGTGTGTCCAGTTTCCCAACCGGGACATTAAGATTCCAAATCTTTCTCAAACTGCTCATCCTGCTCAGTTTGATATTCTTCAAATTTGGAAAAGAAACACCCTGCATTGATTTACCGTAACAATATAATAATCAAATTAAAAGAAGTGAATAACACTGCTAGGTGGTGCAAAAATGAATTGCACGAACTACAAAAGAGCGAATTCACTGCAAAAAGAGGCTAACTTGATTAATTATTATAAAATGAGTAATGTTGACTTTGGTCAATCAAAATTGAAGTGATGGGTGAAGATGGTCCTTAATTTTTCAAAGTGGTCCTCAATCAAAGAAGGGTCAACAATTTTTGGAGAGAGAAGGGAAACGGATTTTTAGGCTTTCTTTAAATAGAAACTCACGTGCATTTATGATGTTAACAGTTGAAAATCGTTACATGATAAAGAAAGATGGTAGATGAGGGGTTAAATGGAAAAACAAGTGTGAATGGTGGTGTCTTTTGACATCGGTCTCAACATGTCTTCTTAACTGTGGAGACTCACGTGCATTTGTCTGTTGAAAATCGTTAGATAATTTAACAATTCTTAATTATTAACATCACATGAGACAACTACATATAAGTTTTTATCCCTTTTCATACAACACTAAAGGATAATGCTTTTTATTAGAAAATTAGAGGCAAATTGACCTTTACCTATTTTAGCATGACACTTATCGATTAGATCATCGTAGTAACGTATCACATAAATGACTTTTGTTAATATTTAACTCTAAAAATCATTGTTATTTAAGTTTTTTAGGTGAATGCTAGTGTAAATATAGGGGTTTGGAAGTAGGGGTTTAGGGGCTAACAAAAGATTATACAAGTTGGATAGAATAAAAACAAGAATGAATATTATTAGTCTTAGAGTAAACCACTAATTCTGCACTCTAAATTATCAAAACGACAAAAATAACTTCACTTTTTTTTTTTTGTGACTTAAAAGAAAATAAACAAAAAAGTCCTCAAATTTTTAAAATTGCTACAAAAATACTCAACCATAAATAATCATGTTGTGTTGTAGCTTTTGGTTGTTGGGAAGATAAGAAAATGTAGCTTTGGCAGCCAACATGGAGTTGTCAGCTCAGTGGAGGTAGTGTGCTTGTGATGGTAGGGAAGAGGACGAAGAGAACGAGGAGGAGGAGGAGGAGGGAAGCAGTGTATGGTGGTGATGAGGAGGACGGATATGGTGGTGGTGGCTATAATGAGAGACTAAGGGAGCTGGCTGCTGTGGTGATGGTCTAAGGGAACTTTGGTGTTAGGGAAGGATATTTTGAAGGATAATTTAGTTATTTATTAGAAAATTAGGGTTTTTCATTTGGGGATACATAGAAACATATCACATCATCAATAATGGTGTCATTCTATCATTTTCGTTTGCTACTACAGTTAATTTCTTTAACAAAAAAGACTTTTCTTTACTGTTGAACATTTTTATAGTGTTTTTAAAATTTTAGAAGATATTTTTTGTTGCTAATAAAAGTGTAGATATTTTTGCCAGCGTGTTCCGATAATACAGGAGTGAAATTAGTTTTACTCTTATTTTTAGGGTTAGTTTAGACGGAGGAAGAGTTGGCGAGCGAGTGTGTCGATGCAGAGAGAAACTAAAGAAGGGACCTCCGGCATTTGGGACCGAACTGTGCCACCGATTGGGATGGCGGCGCCGGGAAGAGGAAGACGAAGGCCGAGTTACAACGACGCCGTTTCGTATCAGTGTCTTACCACTTACTTACCGGCTTAGCTTTGTAGATACTTGATACTTGATAGAGTTGAGTAACGCGAGCTCGTGTTACAGACTTACAGTTAGTAACGTTTGTCATGGACCTCTCTTACTCAGGTTCATCATACACCATGTCTCTCTGGCCGTTGGATTTGCACTAGACTCCTATTGCACTTTTTGCCAACAAATTGTTCCTATCAAATTTTAGCTCCGATATTTTGGTTTTTAATACGTGTGACATATTTGTTAAATTTTATTATAAAATAAATAGGTCTCAACTTTGATTACTGCATGATTCTATTATGTAATTATAAGAGATTACTAAGATGCTTTGAGGTAATATCGAGATATTAATTTTGAGATGCGATGATTTAAAATACATTATTTTTTAAATGGTAGCAGATATTTTTGAAGAAAGATTGTTTCCTGTGAAAAAAGATAATTTATTCTCGTAATAATTGAGTCTCTATATGAGATGTTGTATGTTTATTCAAAAATTCCATGTAAAAGAGGACAATAGAAAGACATATACAATCTACAAATAAAAGAATAACATGTGAATGACAAGTTGATCAATGGGCTATTCAGAGTGATGGGGAATGAGAAGAGACCGAAATTTTAAGAAGATACGTGGTTGTAGTTTGAAAATTTGAAACTCTCGTTTTCAAGACTATACCCAGCGTCTAATCAACAAGGTTTGGTGATAAGAGATTATGAGTTTTGAAATGATCTAAATTAGATGTGAAACTTTTATTGGAGGAGGGAGCTTCGACAGTAAAAAATAGATTTATTGAATCAGTTTCATGGGGTGTTGCAGTTAGTTTGCTTGTTGAAAGGCAGCAAAGACATCGTGGTGTGGAGTTCGATAGAAAAAAAAAATCTATATTCAACTAATTCCTTTGTATAAGTGCTACATACAGGGACCGTTATCTGAAAAAGTAATAAGTTATAACTATACTAAGACTTAATTTGATAAAATTTTTATTTTTTAAAAATGGTTTATAAAATTTAACTTTTGAAAGATTATTTTTTAAAAATTGTAAAATTTATGTTTGGTAAATCAAATTAAAAATAACTTTTAATAAACATAAGCAACATTAATTGCGTTTGGTAAAATAGTTTTTAAAATTTAAAATACTATAATAGATATTAATGTAAGAGTTAATTTTGAATCTTAATTAATGTGTAAGGTTATATTAGATTTTTTATTTTTGATAAACACAAGTCAACTTTAAAAAGTTCTTCTTTAGATGTTTTCAAAAGCACTCCTAACTTTTAATAGCACATGAGCTTTTTGATTTACCAAATACAAAATGAGGCATCTTTTTTAAAAGTTTTACCAAACCAAATCTTATTTTAATAATATCACTTTTTTTAATTCATACATGTAATATTAAAAAAATCATATATAAAGTGACAATGTGACATTATAAAAAATAGAAATGATATTTTTTTAAGGAAAAAAAAAACCACAAATGTTACCTACAGACCTTAGCAACTTTTACGGGTCCATCAAGGAAGATGTTCTCCATCTTGTAGCATTCACCAACATAAAGGCTTTGAAGCTTCTTCAGATTCGTGGCCAACGAGAATGGCAACAAATATTTCAAATTGTGACAACCAATCACATCCAAATGGATCAAATTTCCAAAATTTGGACTCTGCCCAATCCATATTTGGTCAATTTGGATAAACTTCAGCTCTATTCTCTCTAATTCTGAAACTTCAACCTGCCAATTTTTTAAAAATACAAAAAAAAATCATATATATATATATATATATACTTTTAATTTTTAAATAAGGAAAATTTTGAATCTTATGTTTTCAAAAATTAACATATATATTTAAATTTTAACTTTTTTAAGTATTAAGAGGATGAATTAGGATTTTTAAATAAGGAAAATTTTGAATCTTATGTTTTCAAAAATTAACATATATATTTAAATTTTAACTTTTTTAAGTATTAAGAGGATGAATTAGGACTCTTAACTATTTGTTGGCACAATATAACTCTTTCACAAAGAAAAATAATTGGAGGTAAGTAATTTATCTTTCTAACTTTTAAAAAAAGAAAGTTTTGATTTTTTTATGTTTTAAAAATATTTTAAAATGTTTATTTATTTAAGTGTGAGGGAGATAACTAAAAAAGGAATTAGATAGTACCTTTTCATGAAATAGAATTTTGTTGCCTTCTGTTGTTGGTATGGGATCGAATCCACTGAACTCAGGTAAAGATTGTAGTGTCAAAGTGCGCAATTTAGGGAGCTTAAGCATCTTATTTTCATGAGTGCTCTCTACGGGGACAATCTCCTTTAAAGAGTCACAATCAGAGGCTTCTATTGTCTCAAGAGCATATAGAAGCTCAAGCATAGGAGTAGAGAAAAGATGCCTTAATTTTTCACAGAAATTGACTTTGATGGTTTTCAAGTTTGCAAAGGAGGGCTTGGAAAGTAAACATGAAGAGAAGCATATTTCCTCAATTTGCGTCACTTTATAGAGTTCAAGAGTTTCCAGTTTCTCAAAAGCCTTCTCATGATGCTGCTGCCTGTCCTTGGGGTGAATAAGAAATTGGATGTCATGATTATTTTGAATGGCCAGATATTTGAGATGGGGAAATCCTTTCAAATTCAAATCATAAAACAGATCTTCAACATCAGTGAGTTTTCCTAGCAACAGATACTCAACTCTTTCGAACAGCATTTTGATTCCCTTCTGAGAATGAATGTGAATTCCACCTTTTTGATGTATTGCCAAAAATCTCGACAATTCATGCTTTTCTGGTATTTTGAAATCTTTTTCTAAATATCTACTCAAAGAGCCAATGACAATTTTGTAACTAGATAACTTGTCAAAGAACAAGTTCTCCGGCAAATGATCCACACTTTGTATTTGTATGTCAAGATTTGTCAGTTGATTTAAACCCCCCAATTCTAATAGGCTAGCATTTCTCCTCTCATCATTTTCAGCTCCATTGATAACCTTTGGCCATTGAATTGGAGTCTTTCTCATGTACAATTCCTCCAAAGAAGTAAGACGTGAGATTACATTGGGTGGAATGACTCTAAGTTTAGGGCAATTACTTATGTCTAGAGTTTGCAGCTTAGACAATTTCCCTAATTCAACAGGCAAGCAATCAATATTAGACCCTGAAAAGCTAAGAATTCTTAGATTCTTCAGGTTTTCTATGACGCGTAATTCCTCACTTGAGGAATTTAACGTGCAATGCTCCAAACAAAGCATTCTTAATTTGGTTAGAGAACCAATGGATGAATCCAACAGTGACACATGAACACCAGTTAAAATCAACACTTTGAGCTCTTTCATTTGTTTAAAAAAATCATTTGGAAGTTGTAATTGTGGATCATCATTGTTAATTTCCAAGATTTTAAGTCTATCACATTGCATCCTCTTAGTAATCGCCTCATTGACATCACAATGCCGCAAAGAAATAGCAATGTACCTTCTAAGCTCATCATCATCTGGCCATTCATCTATTTTTCCTTTGGTCAACATGAGCATGTGCCTCTCCTTGAATGCTATCGACAATGCAGCATTGCGAACAAGATTCTGCATTGTGAAACGATCACTTGAATAGCTGTTAGACAACAAACCCGACTCTCTGAGCTTCATAAGCATGACTTGCACTCTGGTTCTGGCGTCCTTTACTGTGTAGATGCCTTGAAGAAAACCCAATCCAATGCATAGTCTCACCAAATCTGAAACTAATGCATCATGATCCATACAAGCACAAAGCAAGAAGGTTATCTTGAGCTCCTCGTTTTCCAATAGATCGTAAATCACCCGTGTAGAATGCTCGGGTGTTCCTGCCAATGCCTGCGTTTCAAGCTTGTGATGAGTTTCCTCCCAAACCAAGCGGCTCCGGTTTTTCAATGCCTTTGCAGTTGTAACTATCGACATTGGCAATCCATCACACTTTTTGACAATTTGAGCTGGTAATTCTCCAAGTTCAAGGCTCTTGTCACCTATACCAGCCATTTTATTGAACAAGGTCCTTGCATCCTTCTCATTTAAAAGGTTCACAGGGACAACTATGTCCGGCCTCACGTCCATTTGGTTCAACACTTGTCCCACCTCAGAGATCAGCAAAACCTTGCAACCTTTATAACGCTCTTCTGTTGTCAACATTAGCAAAGGTGAAGAACCATCAGGGTCCTTCTTCTCTTTCATCACACCATGCGCAATGTCTTGTTGCTCTGTCTTTTTCTCCTCAGGAACCCTTGAGCCAAGGGACTTCCCTCCTTTGAAATTCTTCTGGTTGTCATCGCCAGTGTGCCAAGGAATCCCCAATATATTCAAATCCACTTTAGCGCTAAGATCATCGAGGATTATAAGAGTGCTCTCCTTCTCTTTCTTCAATCTGTCTCTTATTCGACCTGCTCTTCCTTCCTCACTCTCCTCTTCTAATTTCATCCACAGCATGTCAGCAATCTGCCCTTGAATCTTTCTTATGTCTGGAGTTTTTGTCACGTTTGCCATGATCAGTACATCGAATAACTTGGGCTTTTCTTTATCATTTTGAATTCTGTTAACCGCTTCCATGACTAGAGTGGTCTTCCCCACACCAGATGGCCCATGAACACCGATCATTCTAGCACTCGAGTCTTTCAATGCATCCATAATGTCTTCCATGGCTGTGGCTCTGGAAGGAAGGCTTTGATAATCAACATTAGACAAAGCAAGACCCACTGAAGGTGGTCCTCCATGTGATATACAAGCAAACTTTGCCTTCTGTACCTGACTCTCAGCTTCTTTTTTAAGTTGTATTGATTTTTTGCTAAGCAAATATCTCGCTAGCAAATTAGGAGGAAGGCCGGTGAAACATACTGCATGGGCATGGTCTTCTTCTTTAAGGAACTTTTCATAATCAGAAATGATTGTATCAGCCCTGTCCAACCATTTTGACACATCATCGTATATTTCTCTCCCATGCCGGTCTTCGTCCTCTGCAACCTTATAACGCAAGTTCCGTTGTTCTAGCTTGAGCTTGTCAACTTGATTTTTTAGATCAATAATGTTACTTTCATAGTACACGAGGTAGCTCAGCTCTTGCTTTACGGCCTCTTTTACCCATTTGACTAGCCAATCTGGCAAAGGAGGTGTAGGAAGAGCCATGCTTCATTCTTGAACTTCTACGGTCGCTACATCTTCTTTCTGCATATATATATGCACATGAAACTGTAAATTCAACAATAGAAAAAAAGGTCATTTGCACACTTTTTGAAATTAGTGTCTAGTTAAATGCCTTCATGATATCTAACTACGTTTGTGTACTTTTGTACAACATCAGAGTATTTTTACTTTTGCGTGATGAAAAATTTGTATATTTTAAGCACATAATGAAAAAATACATATGTGTATTTGAGCATAAAAGTATTGTTGAGATTAATATCCATAAATTCTGCTTTGATTGTTCATTTTTGTTTGCTCTAATTCCAATTGTTATTGTTCACAACGACTAAAGTACTACAGTCGAGTAGTGTATATAATACATTGAGTAAGAAAAGAAGAACAAAGAATGAGCTTTTCAAGTCCTTGATTACGCCTTCATGGCCATTCGATGGAAGCACACAAGGTTTCAATCATATTACTTTAATAATCAATACTCTTCATGGCAATACTAATCTTATAAGCAGAGACGGAGACCAGTGTATGCTAAGGGAGGCATTACCCCTCCCTCAAAATTTAAATTTCGAAAAAACAACCATTTCTACCCATAAATGTTTAGAATGCTGCCAAAATTACTTACAAAAGAATGAAACTAACTTATATCCATAAAAATGAACTCCATATGACAAAAGTACTCAAACCATGAAATTTTTGTTGACTTTTTTAAAAATTAACCAAAATTCCTAAATTAACCCTACTCTTTATCCCCAACCTCCATCTCTCTTCTTCCGATTCCAAAATTAAATAAATAATTTTTATTCTCCACATACAAGTGCTTTTTCATACAAGTCATACAAGTCATTTATATTCACCATGTTTTCACGTTTTTTTTTTCCTCTTTTTCTTCTTCTTCTTTCTCCGTGCTTCCTCTTCCTCTTCTTCTTCTTCTTCTTCTTTCTCCGTATCTCTTTTTCTTCTTTTTCGTAATTTTTCTCTATCGTTATCATCGTCATCAACACCACCTCTTCCTCCCTTCTTTTTTTATTGAAATTTCTTCTCCTCTTTTCGTTTTCTTTTTCTCCTTCATCAAAATCACCAGAAAAAACGAAGAAACATTATTCAAGGTACTGTTTTACTGTTCTTCTAGATTTTTTTTTAGATTGTCTCTGTCATGTGCCTCATCCTTAACCAGCAAAACATTAAAAGATTTTAAGAAGAAATATACTGTCTCCCCCTATATTGGGTATATTTCTTAAATCCTTTTGGTGTATTTCTTAAATCCTTTGAGTGTATTTCTATAATCCTTTGGGTGTATTTCTGTAATCGTTTGGTTTATTTCTGTAACTGTTTGGGTGTATTTCTGTAATCCTTTGGATGTATTTCTGTAATCGTTTGGGTGTATTTTTGTAATCGTTCGGGTGTATTTCTGAAGTTCCATCATCTTCAAAACAATTTCAAAGCTTGATTTCAGAAACCATCAAAATCGAAAAAAACAGAAGGAGATCGAAGGCAAAGAGAGAACGCTTTTCCATACAAGTCATACAAGTCATTTATATTCACGCCGTTTTCACGTTTTTTTTGTGCCTCTTTTTCTTCTTCTTCTTCCTCTTCCTCTTCCTCTTCCTCTTCCTCTTCTTTCTTCGTGTCTCTTCTTCTTCTTTTTCGTAAAAAAGGAAATGAAGATGAAACACGCGAAGATGGTTCAGTGACGCGCGTGTTAGACCCAACTTGTAAGACTTGTAAACAAAAATGACTTGTATGTGTAGCACTCCTCATTTATTAAAAAAATATTAATATAATGAATAAAAAATAATTTAAAAAATATATTGTTTAAAAAATAAGGACAAATAAACTGCTAATTAATTTGAATTTAGAAATAATTAGGCTCTTGTCCATTTCTAAACTTGACACGTCAACTTTTTCCGTTCGGAGTTTGATAAATGGTGCAGTGTTTGTAACAAGAGCGTGTGGAATGTTGTAACAGAAAGAGGAGAGGGAAGATAAGAAACTTAGATGTATTGAATGGCAAAACTAAGTTATACTATTAGAGTTATCTTTCTTATATAGATATATAAATAGGTACCACATTAGCTTGCTTCTAACTAACTACCAATTACTAACAGAAATTGATTTTAACAGAAAAGATTCTACTCCTAACTACTAGTGACTCCCTTCCTTCTACAATGAGCAAGTGGTTAGTTTGGTTAATTAGTTTTCTTATAAGTCAGGTAATAGAGTTAACGGAGAAACATCCACAGAAAACTAATAGAGGACAGAAATCGAAGTGAATCATTTTTGTCTTGAGAGGTCGCGTTGTCATTCTAAAAAAATGGAGCAAGGGTCGAATTGGTAGTTCACTCCTAATTTAAGACTTCTCATTAATTTTTGGAGGAAGTAAACAAAATTTTGAGTTGGGTATTTTTGTTATTCGAAATTCATTTTATTTTTATGGATAAAAGATTAGTTTTATTCTTTTGTGAGTAGTTTTGTTGGCGTTTTAAATATTTATATATAAAAATAGTTTTTTTAATTTTAATGTGTAAATATCTTTAATTTTTATATTATATTTTTTTAGAGTTATATTTTTATATTGGTCTCTTTTTAAGAATTGCTCTAATTTCATTCTTATTTATTCAGAAGTAGTAAATTCGGTTTTGTAAGGCCCACATCGGTTGGAGAGGGGAACGAAACATGCCTTATAAGGGTGTGGATACCTCTCCCTAGCATGACGCGTTTTGACAAGTGAGTGTGGGGGGTTTCGGCTAGCATCCCTATCGTCAAAAGCAAAACCGTGAGGCCTTGTGTGCCAAAACGGACAATATCGTGCTTGCGGGTGGTCTGGGCTGTTACAGGTTTAATCTATTTAGGTAGAATTATCAATCCATCTCAATCCGTCTCGCATTCAGATACGAATTCAGAAATTTTAATATAGTGGGTTAATTTTAAAAAAATTTT
>NC_029786.2:10305391-10306305 GCF_000816755.2 Arachis ipaensis
TTATACATTAGCAGTCCTGCACTTGTTGCTTGTTTTTTCTTCAACAGTTCCAGACTTTTGAATTAATTATTTAAAAAGTGTAAATTAAAAGAAAATATACTTTCTTGGTGAGAATTGTATTATTTTGATTTCATTTGAATACCCTAACCATAAAAAATTTACTGAGTCACCCAATCATAAATTGTTATATTGGTCATTTTGTGAATTTTGCACTTCAATGTTTAATTGGTCTTTCAAATGTTTAAACTGACACTAAAAGTTAATTTACAGCACACTAGACTATGAATTGGTTTGGTATTTTTTTTTTTAATACGCTTGGTTTTATGTTTGACAAATAAAGAAAAAATCACATGTTTGTATTTATAATTTTGAGAAATTAGGAGTGTTTTATTTTAAAAGTATTAAAGAAAGAATTTTTTAAATTTAACTTGTGTTTATCAAAATTAAAAAGTTTAATATAATTTTTATATTAAAAATATTCAAATTACTGAATACAATATTAGTCTCTGTCTTTTTATCTCAATTTTATTATCTAAAAAGATACACTATTTTAAAATTTTGTTGATAGATATCTTTTTAAACATCCAAAATCAGAGACATCATTAACAAAAAAAAAGTGAGAAATTTAATTTTCCAATAATAATAAATGTATAAAGAGTTTTCGTTAAAAAGTGTATTAAGAAAAAAAATTATAAAATTGTTACATTGCAAGCATAGAAAGAAACTGCATAATAAGTACTTTATAGTGAGAAAACAAACCTCCGATTCGAGTAGTAGTTTGGATCAAGCTTTGATGAGTCGTTGTTTGACCTTTATAAGAATATAGAACAAACAAGAAGCTGTAATATGCTCTGATTGATGCAAACGGAGGCTTTTCTACTCTCTATCTTAATCTTATTTTTTTTTTTTTTTTT
>NC_029786.2:10306406-10306751 GCF_000816755.2 Arachis ipaensis
TGGCCAGGGGGGTGGGTGGTTTGAGTGGAAGACCAGAATATTGAGATTGCTCTGAAAATAATGAAGTTGCAGAGGGAGATTACCAAGTGGTACATAATATATAGCATCCAAAGCACTAAAATATGCTCTATTAATTATTAATCTTTATGGTTAAATTGTGGATATGTATAGTTACTTTGGGACAAGACACAGACATTGAGATATAAAATCGTGTTTAAATATAGATAGAGAAATTGTGTCTAAAAATATTAAAATATTTTGTGTTTATTCTAATAAAAAAAATACAAAAATATTAACAAGAGATATAATTTATTTTTTATTTTTTATTATTTTTATTAATTTTTT
>NC_029786.2:10306785-10307354 GCF_000816755.2 Arachis ipaensis
CAAAAATAAAATAATAAAATATATAAATAATAATTACTAACTAAAACATACAATTTATATATATATATATATATATATATATATATATTTAATTATTATTCACAATTCACCCGATTGATTAGTCAATAAAGATTCCTGTACCACATGGTTTGCCTAATTAATAAAATTTCACCCCTTTTCTTTAACACCAAACCATTAAAGAATGTACCACATGCTTCACGTTATATATCGGCTCAGTGACATTTATAAATGCATGAAAAAAAAAATTGCAGGGAAAACAAGGGATATAAACGAGTACGGATAATCCGAAGGAGGCCACGTCTACAACGTCTTTTTTTAAAGATGTTTTTATGTTGTGTTTTAATTGGTTTCTGTATAATTTATTCGGTGTTCCTTATCACATATTATTAAATTTCTCAAAAGATTTTCTTTCCAAAAACTATAAAAAATATTTAATTTGGACTAAAACAAAAAAGGTAATAGATTAACTATTAAATTTTTTTTAAAAGATTATTTACATAAAAAAATATATCACATTCATCAATATATATATATAACAAGCTTAAGCA
>NC_029786.2:10307388-10329011 GCF_000816755.2 Arachis ipaensis
CACTACAACAATATAGATTATTTTTGAGGGTTATAATGTGTAAAAAAAAAATTAAAATTTGTCAAAAAAATAAACTTTGACACTATTTTAACTATGAAAATATGTTAATAAAAGTTTTGTCAAAAATAGTATTTTTAACATATAAGTGATTGTGAAAAAAAATTAAATCTTATTTTAATAAATATTGACTGTCAAAAATAATTTGTTAGAAAATTTTGAGAACATATTTTCTGTGATACTTATTAATTGTCAAAAATACTATTTATTTTGACACTTATTGACTATAAAATATTCTCAACAAAAAATTTTAACAAAGAATGAGATGAGATCTTGAAACTAAAGAATAACTTGAGATTTTGAAGATAAAGAATGAGTAGTATAATCCTAAACTGAGAACAGTGTGATGTCAAAATTAACAGAGCCAAAGAAGAAGAAAAATAGTGGAGTAAATTGAAAACAAACGAGCGTCAAAATTGATGAATAATTTTCTACGGTCAAATTATTCATCAAGAAAACATAGAAAATTTGACATTTATGATATTTGTCAAAAATATATATTAATTTTGACATTTAATTATGGTGTTAAAAAATAAAGTGTTAAAATAACTCTATTTTCTTGTAGTGGGTTGCTTTTGCTCCAAGGTTCTTTGTTCGAGACCTTGTGGAGACATTTTAAAAAATTTTTTAAACAGACCAGTTTGGTTAGACCGGTTTGCACCAATTTTTATCGGTTCACACCGATTTTATTCCTTAAACGGTCCAAGGAGTAAACCTAGTCTGGCTTAATAATATGTGATGAGGAACACCGAATAAATTATACAGAAACTAATTAAAACACGACATAAAAACATCTTTAAAAAAAGACATTTTACGCGTCTTTATCTGAGTGACCTCCTAATCCGAAACCTGATCAATATCGACCCGATCCGTGTTAATTGGTAATTGATCAACTTCTACATATTTGTCAACCGTATTGTTAGAAATAAGAGACTAAATTGGAGAAAAGAATTGTATATTATTGAGTGTATTCAAGTTATCTAAAACGATACAATATAAAATAATATTTATAACTAGGTGCTAAGAGAATCGAAATAATAAAAACGTAATATCCTATAATAAATATTTAGATATGCTAAATAATACTAATTCATCCTAATTATATTCTAACACATATAAACTCATGATAATTCTTTTTACTTCAACTCTGCACTTTAATTAGTAGCGCCAACTCTTCTGCAAATGTCGTCGTCGCAAAACAACGATATACTGAGGAGGTTTAGAGCTTGGATAAAAGTCTTAGGACAGAACTTAAAGAGAAGAGACTAGACAAGAGGTTTTAGAGATGGTTACGAGAGTTGGGAAAGGAAAGTAACATTTGAATATTCCTTCTAGACATGAAAAAGTGAGAGTTTAATTTGGAGGGAAATATAAATAATACTATGCATTAAAATATTTTTATGAATTAAATCTAACTAAATTAAATAATAAAACTTATAATAATTTTAGTTATAATTTTTTTTGTTATGTTAATTTAATTTGGTTAGACTTACTAATATGACGGAAAGACTAACTCGATCATTTTTTCAAGATAAAAATAGGAGTTAAGCCTTAAAGTGGTTTCTAAAATTACACTCAAGGCTCAAAGTGGTCTCTAAAATAATTACTCAATTTTATCCTCGAAATTATACTCCGAGATTTATAGTAGTCTTTTAGATAGTTTCTGTCCATCACCGGTCCCTTAGGTGATGACTTGGAATACAAATTACATAATAAAAGTTAGAGTTAAGTCTTAAAATAGCCTCTGAAATTGCACTCGAGCCTCAAAATAATTCCTGAAGTTAATAATTATTCAAATTTATCCTCGAAGTTGCACTCCGAGACTTAGTAGTCCTTCAAGCATTTTTCGTTCAGCAGTACCTTAAAACGACGTCGTTTTGAACATAAAAAAAAGAAACATAACATAGAACGCCCCAATTCGAAAAAAAAAAAGAAAAAAGAAAGAAGCGTAGCGTAGAACCCCCAGCCCACCCCCTCCCAATTCCCAATCTGTTCCCTTCCTCATCCCCATTCCCAACCACTTTTCCTCTTCCAACATTTCTCTTCCCCTTCTCCATCCTCGACCCGTCCCCTTTCTCTCCTCCAACCCTTCTTCCTCCCCTTCTGCTTCCCAACCTGACGTCCTTTTCATTTTTCTTCCTCTTCTGTTTCTCCAACCTGAGATTCTTCGCCCTCCTCTTCTCCTTTCTAATTTGATGCCCTCCCCCTCCCAAATCATACTCTCACACTCACAAGAGCTCTCCTCAACCTTTGCCGCTGTCGTCTCTCGCCGGCTTCCATTTCGCTACCGCTGCCGCTCGTTAGCCTCTATCTCCACTCGGTCCCCCTCTTCTCTCCTTTGACACGGTTCTCTCTCTCCTACACTCTGGTCTAAGTTGTGTTGTATCATTCTTTTTATTAAACCTCTTATAAAATCTCATACAATCGGAATAAAATTGTTTCTAATACGAAAAACTTACATGTTAAATTGAAAAATAAAAAGTTCTCCCCAAAATTCACACAGAGAAAGTTGTGTCCATAAATACACAATCATCACTTCATTATTCCTTAATTCCACTACCAAATATATTGTTGTCACCTCTTCCTCTTGTGTGTAGTGTTACTTTTTCTGCTTCTTATATCTATACACAAAAAATTTGAATTTGATCCCAACTATTAACACAGGTGTTGAATTAATTGACGATGTTGCTATTTCTTGTTCGTTGGTGGAATTGTGTGTTTGTGCTACTAAATTCAGGAGTTGTTAATGCTCAGTATTACCAAATTGTTGGAGACAAAATCCTTCCATTCAGCAAAATTGTTGTTGATTCTTTCGAACATGGCAACTTCTCTACAATTCAATCTGCCATTGATTCTGTTCCTTCCAACAATAAGTATTGGGTTTCAATCAATGTCAAGGCTGGTATTTACAGGTAATAAATTCAATATTCTTTTGCTCTGCAAAGAAATAGTAACTTTTTTTAGATAACTATTCACTTCAAATGTTTTATGTGAAAATAACAGTTATAAGTGAAAATTCAGGTGCAATTAAATGCCTCTGAGTTTCTACCTAATTAATTGTTATTTTCACATAATATTTTTATGTAAATAGTAATATTTTTAGATCGAGTCTTATTTATTATTATTTTGAGTTGTGGCATGTAACTCTTTTATTTAATTTGACTTAAGAAATTTGGTGTTATAGGGAGAAAGTGACGATTTCAAGTGATAAACCATACATAATATTGAAGGAAACTGGAAAGAAGAAAACGTGGGTTGAATGGGGTGACCATAATACAACGGTACAACCGCTCAGAGCCCCACGTTTCAATCCATGGCTGATAATATCGTCGTCAAATCCATCTCTTTCAGGGTAATAACTAACCATTTATAATTATATATCATTCTCTGCCTATTTTTATTTCATTTCTTAAATATTATTTAATATTTGAAAATCTTCCATTTCTAATATATATGACATAAGTGACCTTCTTATTATGTTACGATGATAGATCTTAGTGGATAACCAATCTTTTATTGAATTATAAAAAAAAATATTTTTTAATTCTTTTTATTTATTTAATTATATCTGGTTTCCAAACCCCAAAATTTCAGTGAACAAATAACTAATAAAATTTAATTAATGTTACATACCTTGAAATTAAAATAAGTCTAATTTGAATGATTTATTATCACCATATTTTATTATATCACATAATTAATGTAATTGACCCAACTTACCCAATACTTAAATATCTCATATTTTACGGCAGTTTTTTTTTGCTCAAAAGATAATGTGAAGCTTGTAAAATTCGGTTAAATCGTAATTAATTAAATAATAAATTAAATATAAGCGAATATGGTTAGAAAATTTAGTAATCGAAATTTGATAATTTAAATATGATATTTGGACTCGGTGAATTTTTCTGAGTCGGAAAATATAGTTTTCTGAATAAAAATGCGCACTAGAAATTTGACCGGTAGTACCGGCTGCGATCTGTCCGGTACTGTGACTGAAAAAATTAATTAGAACTGAATAATTTTAAGAAATAAGAATTTATAATTTGGGAAGATAGAAATATTTAAAATACGATTTAAAACTCTAATCTTAATGGTTTTGGCCCAAAATTGGGCCAACGGATTAAACCAAGTGCACCGGGCCCAAGTGGGCCCAAGACCCAACATATATAAATACTAGCTATGAGTATTTCAGCTCATTTACCCTAGAGAATGAGAGAGGGGCAGATAGAGAGAAGAGAGAAAGAAAACCTAGCTTCCCAAACTTTAAATCACCATAACTTTCTCTCCGGAATTCCGATTGACGAGCTGTTTGCGGCCACGTGTTGCTCTTCTCATTCTCTACAATTCTATCTAAGTTTTGTGGTGAGTATTCCACTGTCCTCTGCCCAATTTTTATTTTTCTCTTTAAATTCAAATTTGATTTGGGTTTTGAGAAAATCTTGTGATTTTGGTTATTTAGAGGTGCTCTAGTATGAGTCATTGGTGATATTCATCATAAAATATAGTGAGTTAAGGTAAGAAACCCTCTAACCCTTGTAATTTATCAATTTCATGAACCATAGGTTGATTATAAGTGTGAAAATTGATATGTTAGAGTATTGGGTGATTTTGGTACACAATTGGAAGATTGATATTGCTTGTGGGACTTTGGTAAGGCTTGGAGTTAAGGTTGGTGGAGACTTCCAAAGAAGAGGATCAATTAGTTTGGCTCTAAGAGGTACGGTTTAAGTTTCATTTAAGTACCGTGTGATGTGATGAGAATTCTTAGGCTAGATGCCCCTAGAATTATGTTTGGATTGTATAAATGGTTGGTACTAATATGTATAGTTGATATGTAATGTAAATTAATGATTGGATTGAAAATTTGATGAATTGGGTAATGAATATTAGTTTGTGGAATATGCATTTATATTGTGAATTTGGCCGGAGGCCGAAAAGAGTTAAGGAAGGTAAATGATGTGTGTATTGTGTGATGTCATATGAGATTGAATGGAATTGTGATTGTTGTTGTTTTGTTACAATAGATTGTATGGATTATGTGGTTATTGGTTTTGAGGGAGGTATTGATGTCTCTGTTGGTAATGCATGTGGGTTGTGTATGATGATATGGATTTATATGTATTGGGGGTTGATGGAATTTGTATTGTTGGAACTTGAGATGTTGAATAAATATATGATATGGTATTTTGTTTGAAATTGAGTTATTTGATTGAGATTGGTCAAAATGGTGGATTGGTGAATTGTGAATTTAATGAAGATGTTGAAAATATGAGTTGAGGAGGCTTGAGGTTGATTTTGGTAAGTTTTGGTTGGTTTTGAAAAGGTTTGAAATTGGTTTGTGTTGAAAATTTAGTTTTTGTTGGTTTTTACGAAAGTTGTGATTTTGATCTATTTTAACGGAGCATAACTTGGACTCCGGATCCCCGTTTTGTAACAAATCTGTTTAGAAATAAAATTGGATCTGAGATGTTTATGCCGTTCGAAGAACGGGTGGAAAATGATTTGAAACGAAAAAGTTATGCCTGTCGGAAGTTTGGGGTTTGAAAATGTAATCCTGCAGCTTTTTAAACTTAGTAAAATTTTGATAAAATGTACTCCGACGCGCACGCATGGCCGACACGCACTCGTCACTCACAATTTTTACTTTCTCACGCGTGCGTCAGGCCGACGCGTACGCGTCGCTGTATTGATGCAGGTGCGTGGTATAAATTCCAGAGAGTTGTGATGGTAGTGTGCCGGTTTTGTGCGAGGGGCACAAAACGCATGCACGCATACGCGTGGCTGACGCGCATGCGTCACCCAACCTCTCTACTTTCCACGCGTGCGCATGGACGACGCTTACGCATCACCCGCTTTTCTCCATTTTCCACGCGTGTGATGCGTGAGCATCTTGTCTATCTTTTCCTAGTGAATTTGCATCTAAATTGTTGAATTTAATTAAGAATTAATTATATTTTAGCCACTATGGATGCTATTTTGAGTTTTGTACAATACTGTTTATTTTAGGTAGCATTTGGCGGAATTTGATGGAGTTTCTACAGAGAAAGAGAAGAAGCCAAGGAGATGACCAGCGAATACCGACGCGGACGCATGGCTCACGCGACCGCGCGGAATAGAGGAAATCGCAATGACGCGATCGCGTGCCTGACGCAAACGCGTGGACTGGAATCTGCACAAATGACGCAAACGCATGGACGACGCGGACGCGTCACATGAGCGATATGCAGAATTGACAGAAAACGCTGGGGGCGATTTCTGGGCTATTTTGACCCAGTTTCCAGCCCAGAAAACACAGATTAGAAGCTGCTGCATGGACAATTCAAGTGGTCCCCATCCATCCATTGAAGATTTGATTATTTAAATTAATTCAAATTTAAATTCAAATTTTAATTCTAGGAAAAGATATTATTTTAATTTTTAGTTTTAGATATTAGATTTAAAATTAATTAGGATTAGTTATAAAAAGGGGAGACTTCTCTTCTAGTAAAGAGATACCATTAGAGGGATTTCATTAGGGAATTCTATACAAATTTACATTCTATATTCCATGAGCAACTAATCCTCCATTGTTAAGGTTAAGAGCTCTGTCTATGGATTAATTTTATTGCTTTTTCTATTTTAATTTATGTATGGATTTATAATTTAAGAATTGTTTTTGTTCTTTATTTTATGAATTTGGGTGGAACGGAAGTATGACCCTCTTTCTATTTGAGTTCTTGTAAAACTTGGAAAAGCTCTTTACTTGAACAATAGCTTGAAAACATATTCTCCTAAATTTTAATTATCTGGATTTAACTGGATACGTGACATATAATCCTTTTATTTTTGGGTAATTAGAGTTTTTGTGGCATATAAACTGGAATTTGATTATCATGCTCTAATTGGAATTAATTGACCAAGGAATTGGTTGTTGATGAATTTTAGAGGAGACTAGGAAGGTCTAAGAAATTAGGGTCTAGTCACATATAGTTTGCCATAAATTAAATCCTACATGATTAAAATAGTTAGTAAGAAAAATTAATCCGGAAAAATAGATAACTCTGAAACCTTAACTATCTTCTCCATATTTTATTCCCAACTTATTTATCTGCCTATCTTTAATATTTTTTATATTGTTTAATATCTTTTATATTGCATCTCAACACTATTTTCTGTTTGTCTAACTAATCCTATCAAATGCTATTGTTGTTTAATCCATCAATCCTCGTGGGATCGACCCTTATTCACATAAGGTATTACTTGGTACGACCCGGTGCACTTGCCGGTAAGTTAGTGGGTTAAAATACCGCACCAAGTTTTTGGCGTACGCATGACCCTATTTTTGGCAAAAATTGATTTTTGAGTTTTTAAAAACGAATTTCAGACTTCTATGCCTCCATTTTCATCCTTTAAGTCCTAAATTTGTATAGTATGCCTAGTAATGAGAAGAGGCTTGGAGTAATGAATTATGATTGATGAAGTGCAGAAATGATGGTTTGAAAATGAATGTGACGTGTGATTCCGGGTAGTAGGTAGTGGCATTGTCCACTTGCTCGGGGTATGAGATAGGGAAGGAGAATTATGATAAATGAGTTTAATTATGGAGTTTTGAATGAATATGTATTTGTGATACCTGGGTAGTAGCAAGGGTCGTGGTTCGTCCCGCTTGCTCCGGGTCATTGTTTGAGAATTAGCAATAATGAAGAGTGATTATGAATGAATATGTATTTGTGATACTAAGGTAGTAACAAGGGTCGTGGTTCGTCCTGCTTGCTCCGGGTCATTATTTGAGAATTGGTAATAATGAAGAGTGATTATGAATGAATGTGGTAAATGAATAATGATGGAAAATGTTTGAATGTGAGTATGCTTGTGTTTTCTCTCTGATTGTAAGGGTGACAGGACATCGATACCCTCTAATGGTGATAGGGCACATATACCCTCTAATGGTTACATGGCACGTATTCCCTCTAATGGTAATAAGGCGCAACAGAGAGACTGTGCTCGGTTAGCTACCGGACACGTCGGGTTGGCTTGATAACCGACAGATGATATCATCAGCCATAGGGCAGGTACACATAATTTGCATATGTTTGAATTGTTTGGGTTTGCCTATTTGCTTTGGATTGCTATATCATATATGCTATGTTACCTGATTATGTGCTACTTGCTCTACTTGTACCTTATTGTATATTACTTGCCTGTATTACTTGTATTTGTACAACTGAGAGGTCCCTCATGCTGGTGTTAGTTGACGCTGAGGGTTGTTCTTGATGAGATGAGTTGATGATGTAATTGATTAATGATGATGATTATTAAATGAGGTAATTGAGCTCCCTGTGTAAATGCAGTGAAGTGATTTCACTTGCTCCAGGTAAGGATATGAGGTAATGATATAGAATTGCTGAGACAAATGGTTTCGTTTATAATTCTGATTGCGAATTGTGGAAAGGTTAGAAAGTTGGGAAGCATAAGGAACATGAATCAAATTTAGCATTCCCTTATGACAGTTGCCTATTCATGGATTAGCGAGAACATATGATGAATATTTGATGAAAGAAAGTTTAGGATGCTTAGTGAGTTTTTATTACAATGTATTATATTTATTAGGCACTTTTACCGTACTGGGAACCCATGGATCGGGGGTTCTCATTCCGTATATATCTCTTGTTTTTCAGATGCAGGTCCAAGTGCTCAGCAGTAAGCTGTGGTTTGCCTGAAAGACGGTGATGACCTTTAAGATCTCTTATTTACTTTTGCTTAGATTCTTTCCACTTTTGTTTTTAAAGAACTGATGCTATGTATTTAATCATTTTAAAAACTTGCCTATAGAGGCTTTTATGTTTCTTTTGGGAGAGATTAGGAGATACTGTTGTCAACTAATTTCATACTGTACCCTAGCCGGCCTAAATTTCGCGAGTTGCAACTAGTAGCTATTTACTTATGTTATATATCTATATATTGTCATTCTCTTACTCTTCTTTATGACTTTATCTGTATATCGCTTTCGACTTCACGCTTTATCTTTTAGTTGTCAATACGTGAGTGCTACGAATTCGTGATTTTATTTTTACTCCTTTTCATGCTTCTCGATTAATACTCCTTTGAATTATACTTATAAACTATGTATTAAAAATCTACCTTGAGAGGCGTACCACCTTATTATCATTGACTTATGACTCGAGCATAAGGATTTGAATATTAGCGTGTTACATTATGGTATCAGAGCAGTTCGTCCTCATGAGCCTGAGGGATGGAACTACTTATGCTTCAATGCATACTCTGAGTCTGTGCCTGTGCCAGTTAGGGTATCCGACCGATACATCTAGCATGAAGTCCATGAGTTTACCTTTGGTAATTTGAATCACTTAACATGAGATATTGAGTTTGATCACCTCGATATCGCTTGTCTAGTGTGGACAAGACCCGAACGGTGTCTCATGGACATAAATGAAGTAATCGGGGAGGAATTTCCAAAAATGAACCGGTGAGAACACGCCAAAATAGGAATTTTGACAGTGGTATGAGTGATATGTGTTGGTTTTGGAATTTCTGAGTGACATACCTAGAGGCGAATGGTTGAAAATGATTGGTTTAATTAGGCTTGAATCTATTGGATCTTGGTGATTGAGAAGAGAGAAGACTTGTAAATAGCATTACTGTATTTTGGATTCGAGCAAATGTGTAGGAATGGGATAATGACTATTGTTAGAAAACTGATGTTATAGGTTTGAACGATTAGGTAATGTGTGTATGAGGATCAAGGATTATTAAGAGGTTGTGATTGAGTCTTAAGAGCAGAGTTGCTGAAGAGTGTGTGAAAAAGGTGGCTGCAGAGAAAGGAAGTCATAGGGAGCACTACCAAGGATTCACACCAAGGGGTCGAGAGTTTAAGGAGAGAGGATACACACAACACTTTCCCCAAGGACGGAATAACTTTGCAATGAATGAGGAGTCCCAAGGGAACGGTAAGAGAAAACAGACAACGGCTGCTTCAGATGTTTCGAGCTGTCAGAGACGTGGAAGTTATCACCCAAATAGGCCGTACCGATTGAGGTTAGGTGTATGTTACAAGTGCGGATTACCAGGGCATGTATCAAGAAATTGACAACAAGGAGGGAGTTACGATGCAGGCCGATTGTGATAGTAAGATTGAGGTAATTGCAATAATCAGGCTTAAAGGACAGTGCATGATTTTATAAAACTACCTTTACAATAAAACTGGGAATGTAGAGCTTAGTATTAGACTTAGAACCAAACCGGATGGTCCGAGTAGGGGTTTGCTTTAAACAAAAATGCTTTGGGCTTTGAATATCTGATAAGTTTAGCAGATTAATACAAATGGATAAATGCCAGTGATGTAAACGATTTTTTGTTGAGATTGATATGTTGTGTTTGTTATTTAATTGGGTGATTTCTGGATTTTTGGTGAAATAGATTGAATCCGTGACTTTTAGTTTCCTTTGATTTAAGTATATAAGGAATGGTTCTAAATGATGGATTTAGAAACGTTGATTTGAAATGTTGGTTTTGATTGAGTTGAGGTTGAAAGGAGGGGACCTGTTCCGAGGGTTACCTGAAATTGTAGGTCGATTTAGGACGAGATCTTCTGTACTGGTCGGAGATGACGTGTCCGGCTGGTGGGTGGCGGCCGGAGCTGTCGCGTCCGACTTGTTGGACTGGCTATGCTGCTGATCCTTTGTCACCGGAGGGTGGTGGTACCTGCAAGGGACTCCGATGCTTAAGTTAGCAAGGGTATTAAGCAGGTTTTTTAGTAGAATCAGAGTATGAGTTATACCTGGGTGCTCCAGTGTATTTATAATGGTGAGAAGTGACCTTTTTAAATAAGATAAGTTAGTTATCTTATCTTATCTTATCTTATCTTTGAGTGAGGTCATCTTATCTTCAAGGGAACCGCCCTTATTCCTGTAGGCTTGGGCTGCCTTAGAATTTGGGTCGTGTTCCTTGATTTTGGGCCCTTCTTTGGGCTTTCCTGTTGGTTTGGCCAAGCTCTTTGAGAAGAGGTCGGATAATCTGACCTGAAGAGGTCGGTCGCCTTGTCGCTAAACATCCCGGGTCGGATAGCTCGACCCAGGGTATGAACAGTGCCCCTGCTCGAGCTCGGTCTTAGTTTTTAGGACTTCGATCCTTCTCTGGTGAAGCCGAACTCGAGCATTTGCCGACTTCTTTCTTTGTAGAGTTTTCGTTTTTTGAATGTGGAACATTTTCTTCTAAAAGCGTGCGCTTTTGTATTAGCGCTCTGTTCTTGGGAATGTGCGAGGGTTTAATACCCTTATTAATTGATTTTTAATGCCCCGTTTCCTTTGGCTCCTTTATTTTGAACTTTACACACAAAAACGGTTTCTCTTCTTCGTTTTACTTTGTAACTTCCCCCTTTACTCTCTCACTTTCTGTTGTCGCCTGAATTTTGCGTTTTTGCGTTACGGCGTCATTTGGCGATTTCTGGGTGTTTTTCTTTGAAAGGAGATTCCGTCTCTCCATCTTCAATCTCCTTTGAAGTTTCTTCCTTTGTTCAGGTGGTTCTTCTTTTCATTATTCTTGACATTTTTTCGGTAAAGCTTTGATTCTGACTGAATGTATGTTGGAAAGCTTGAACCTTTTTGTGGTCTTGTGTTTGTTCGTTATTGTGATGTATTTTTTCTGGCTTTTTGTCTTTGCATGTTTTGTTGCTGCTTCTGGTTAGTTCTTTAATGCTTGAGTTTTGTGAACTGCACTTGTTGTCTTCTGAAAAGATTGCCCCTTGATTTTTGCCTTGTTGATAGCTTTCCTTGCTGCTGAACTTTGTAGGAGATAACGATAAAATTTTTGATTTTCTTTGTTTGTTTGGGGTGCGTCTTCGATGATTTCTTCTTTGATACATTTTGTCGCTTGGTGGCTTCGTTTGTTACTTGAACTGGGACGGTGAGCCTGGGAGATAATTTATTTTGATGGCTTTGTGGTTCGTAGCCTTCTTCTCAAAGTGTCGCTTTAGTTGCAGAATAAAGAGGGGTTTGTTGTTTTCCTGTTAGGATGTATCAAGATGTGAGCTTGTAGGTTTTCCTTGTTCTGTGCCTGCCTCCAAAGGATGCCCCTGGATCTTTGGTGTGGGGCCTGGGGTTTTCTTTTATTGTTTGTACTGCGCTGATTTATGTTGGTCGAGCTGTTTAGTCGTACGTTCGAGATGTTTTTTAGTAATCCCATTTTCTTTTCTTGTTTGTAGGACTAGTTCACCTCATGTCTTCTCGCAAAAATATTGTCGAGACGTCTTCCCAAGTCCCTGAGGGCATGGCTGATTGGGTGGATTCCATGGTTCTTCTGTGTGTTTCGTTGGTTGATTCTGAGTTTTGTCAGCAACTTAGGCAATTTCATAGGATTTGTGATAACGGTAGTGATGAGAAGAACTATGAGCTTGTGTCTCCAAATTCTAAGGAGAGGGTCTATTTTTCTACCCGAATTGCTGGAGAGCGCCCCTTTTTCTATGCCTACGACTTCTTTTTTAGTCAAATGAATATTACTCTTCCTTTTACCCCTTTTGAGACCAATCTGTTATGGTCCTGCAACGTAGCTCCATCCTAACTTCACCCCAATTCCTGGGGTTTTATAAAAATCTTTCAGTTGTTGTGTCGTGAGTTCAGTATCCCTGCTTCACAATCTCTCTTCTTTTATCTCTTTGTTTTGACAAAGCCTGGGGTGGTTAAGAAGAAAGCCGCTTGGGTTTATTTCCGAGCTTCCCAGGGAAAAAAGGTTTTCTCCATGTTTGATGAATCTTTCCGTGACTTCAAAAATTACTTTTTTAGGGATCGAGCTGTTGAAGGAGCTCGACCCTTTTTTCTGGATGAGAATGATGAGCCCGCCTTTCCCTTGGAATGGCAAAAGGATGTAAGAGTATCTAGATATACGTGGAAAATGTTAGATGAGGCTGAGCAAGCTTTCGTGACTGTACTGGAAGAAAACTGGGGGTAGCTTCCCCATCTCGACACAAAAAAATTTTTAACCAACCCCTCTCTCCTCCGAGCTGAGCTGGGTAGTGGTCAATTTTTTGGTTTTCCTTGTTTGTCGAGATTATTTCTTGCAAGCTCTTTTCTGATTCGTAACTTGGTTTCCTGCTGTTATGTTTTGTTTGCAGAGATGATTAAAAATAATGAATCTATGAAGGCCTTCAAAGGGCAAGGAAGGCTACTGCAGCCCAAAATGTCTCGGCCAAGGCGGCCGGTGAGGGGTCGTCCCAGGTTCAGTCGAAGCCGGCCGTACCGAGCTCACCAAGGGCGAGGAAGGTAATCCCTACTCCCCGGGTTCATTTGGTCGATCCTCCGCAAGCTTCTGTGGCTACTTCTGGTGCTCCTCCCAATAAAAAACAGAAGACAACTGAGCCTTTTAACCTTGACGCCCCTGACTTTGACGCGGTTGAGTTTGTTGATCAGCAGATTGGTCTTTATGGTACCATCCCCACTGACGATGTCTCTCTCCTTCGCCATTTAGACTTCATTACTCGGAGCAGCATTAAGATGGCACATATGGGAGCTGCTATGTACTGTACTGCTCAAGATCTTCCCCTTCATGCTACCAAGGCCTTTATGGAGGAGGCTAAGCGGGAGTTTGACAGAATGAAGGGTTTGAAGGAGGAGCTTCAAGTGAAGGTGGCCAGGATGGAGAAGGAGTTGGAGGGCGAAAAGGCTAGTTCTGTTGCTTTGGCGGCTTCTGTGAGGTTGGCTGAAGACACGGCATTGAGGCACAAGGAAAGTTATGTCACATCCTACCGCGAGGTAATGCGTCTTAGGGAGGAGTTGGAGTCTGCCCGAGTTTATTATGCCGAGCTCCAAGGTCACCTTGTAGGTAGCGTAAATGCTGCTTATGAGAACCTGAATGAGCAAGTTCGAGTTCTTGCTCCCGAGGTCGACCTTACTCTCTTCAGCCTGGACAATGTTGTAAAGGATGGCAAGATTGTCCCTGACGACCCTGATGACGACGATGTTGAACCTCTTCCAGTGCCGGTCGCCAAAGCCACTGTTGTGCCGACTTCTTCAGCTCCTCCAGCTGGGGTTAGTCATCCCGAACCAGAACCTGATTGTCAGATATTAAATCGGGATGACGGGACGGTGGATGCAGTGCCCCTTCAGACTCGCCCTCCTTCACCCCGTGTCAATGCTGCCGAGAAGCCTTCAAACCTTGAATGACATTTCTAAGTGTTTATGTGGATAGCCCGGCTTGTGGGCTTTTAAACTCTTTTTAATAGATGATGTTGACTGTTGACACTCTGTTAGTTGCTTGTTTAGCAACTTCATTTTGAAAAACAAAATAGCTTCCAAGTTCTTGGGGCTGATTTGGGTAGCCTCTTGAGCTTGTTTTTGTTTATAACTTCATGCTTTTAATATCATGTCGGTTTTTATTTATCTTGGTACCTTTTTTAGGTTTTTGGCAGTGTTGGAGCCTTGTTGCTCGACCTCTTTGGATTGCCTTTGCGTTTCCTGTTTGTGGCTTTGATTCCTTTGAGGCTTCTGAAGTTATTTCTAGTAATCCTGTTTTGTTTGGACCTTTTATGAGGTCTCTGCCAGGTATTACTTTTTATAACTTTAGCATTTTATGGAGGCCGACTTCGTCATGTCGGGTCTTTCTAAGTTATTTTGTAATCCTCTTTTTTGGACCTTGTTCAGGTCTCTTTCAGGGATGACTTTTATAACTTTATATTTTGGGCCGACTTCGTCATGTCGGGTCCTTCTAAGTTATTTTTGTAATACTCTTTCTTGGACCTTGTTCAGGTCTCTTTCAGGGATTACTTTTTATAACTTTTATGTTTCGGGCCGACTTCGTCATGTCGGGCCCTTCTAAGTTATTTTTGTAATCCTCTTTCTTGGACCCTGTTCAGGTCTCTTTCAGAGTATACTTCTATAACTTTTATGTTTTCGGCCGACTTCGTCTTGTCGGGCCCTTCTAAGTTATTTTTGTAATCCTCTTTCTTGGACCCTGTTCAGGTCTCTTTCAGGGATTACTTCTATAACTTTTATGTTTTGGGCCGACTTCGTCATGTCGGGCCCTTCTAAGTTACTTTTGTAATCCTCTTTCTTGAACCTTGTTCAGGTCTCTTTCAGGGATTACTTTTTATAACTTTTATGTTTTGGGCCGACTTCGTCATGTCGGGCCCTTCTAATTTATAGTAATCCTCTTTTATAGGGTTGGCCAGACCACTTTCCAGGGATTAACTTATAACTTTGGTTATTGCAACTGGGCCGACTTCTTTACGTTGGCCAGTCTTTAAGTTATTTTTTAGCAATCCATTTTATTAAGACCTCGTCAGGTCCTTTCTATGGATCACTTTCGATAACTTCTTGCATTATTCTGTTTTCATCTTTGCCGATTTGTAGAAATTGGGTTTAATCCTCGTTTGGTCGACCTTTTGATGAATTTGGTTTTCATCTCTGTTGGTCTTTATCGTGATTGTGCAGTGAATTTGATTTTCACTTTCTGCTGATAATTTGGGATAATTTTTATACATGCGGGAATTTTTATCCCTTTAAATTGGATAATTTGTAGGTCTTGGCTTGGTGCCTCATTAAAAAACCTTTTCAGAAAAAAGAGTGCGCCTTATGCCAAGATCCTTTATCATCCCTAACTATAGTACCTTCTTAGGTTGCAGGCGTGCCAGGACCTAGGAAGCTCTCGTCCATCGAGTTCGGACAGTCTGTAGTAGCCCTTTCCAAGTACTTCTATGACTCGGTAAGGTCCTTTCCAATTTGCTGCCAGCTTTCCTTTTCCAGGTCGAGTTGTTTCGATATCATTTCGGATTAGGATGAGGTTGTTCTCAGCGAAACCTCGTGGCACTACCTTTTGATTATATCTCGAAGCCATTCAACGTTTTAATGCCTCTTCTCTGATCCGAGATCTTTCTTGGACTTCTGGAAGTAGGTCGAGTTCTTCCCTTTGAAGTTGGGAGTTGGCTTCTTCATTATAGTGGATTACTCTAGGCGACCTTTCTTCAATCTCCACTGGGATCATTGCCTTCATTCTGTACGCCAATCGGAAGGGTGATTCCTTTGTGGTGGAGTGTGGCGTTGTTCGATATGCCCATAGGACTTGTGGGAGCTCTTCCACCCAGGCTCCTTTTGCGTCCTATAATCTTCGTTTTAGCCCAGCCAATATGACTTTATTAGCGGCTTCGGCTTGTCCATTGACTTGGGGGTGTTCTACGGAAGTGAACTGGTGTTTTATATTCAAGTCGGCCACTAACTTTCTGAAGCCTGTATCTGTGAATTGGGTGGCATTGTCTGTGGTGATGGAGTACGGAACCCCGAACCTTGTGACGATGTTCCTATATAGGAATTTTCGACTTCTTTGAGCAGTGGCGTTGGCTAGGGGTTCTGCCTCAATCCACTTTGTGAAATAGTCTACCCCTACTATGAGTAATTTAACTTGTCCCGATCCCTGAGGAAAGGGTCCGAGAAGGTCGAGTCCCCATTTTGCGAATGGCCAAGGTGAGGTCACGCTGATGAGTTCCTCTGGCGGGGCGATGTGAAAGTTGGCATGTTTTTGACATGATGGACATGTCTTTACAAACTCCGTGGCTTCTTTTTGTAGAGTTGGCCAATAAAATCCTGCCCGGAGTATTTTTTTGGTAATTGCTTGTGCTCCGAGATGATTGCCACAGATGCCACTGTGTATTTCTTCTAGAACTTCCTTTGTGTTGGAAGTCGGCACACATTTTAACAATGGTATTGAAATCCCTTTTTTGTATAGGGTATTGTTTATGATAGTGTAGTATTGTGCCTCTTGTTTTAACCTCTTTGCCTCCTTTTCATCTGTAGGAAGTGTTTCTGTTTTGAGGTAGTTAATTATGGGAGTCATCCATCCTTGATCCCGACCTGTTATGGCTAGGACTTTTTCCTCTTCCGAGATTGACGGGTTCTGTAGCATTTCCTGGATGAGACTTCTATTGTTGCCCCCTGGTTTGGTGCTGGCTAGCTTTGAGAGTGCGTCAGCTCGGGCATTCTGTTCTCGGGGTATGTGACGGACCTCATATTCTCTGAGTTGTCCGAGCTGTTCCCTGGTTTTGTCCAAGTACTTTTTCATGGTGGGGTCTTTGGCTTGGTAGCTCCCTGCAATTTGTGAAGTGACTACTTGTGAGTCGCTGAAGATGGTAAGCTTTTGAGCTCCAACCTCCCTAGCCAGCTTCAAACCAGCTAGTAGTGCCTCATATTCCGCTTGATTGTTTGAGGCAGGGAATCCGAATTTGAGGGAGAGTTCAATTTGAGTCCCTTGGTTGCTTTCAATTATCACACCCGTGCCACTTCTATTTTTATTTGAGGAACCGTTCATGTAGAGATTCCATTCTGTGGGGATTTTCGGGGTGTCTGTAAATTCTGCAATGAAGTCGGCCAAGTATTGTGATTTAATGGCTGTCCGAGCTTCGTATTGAAGGTCAAATTCGGACAACTCGATGGCCCATTGCAAGATTCTGCCTGCTAAGTCCGTTTTCTGCAAAATCCCTTTTATGGGCTGGTTGGTCCGAATCTTAATGGTATGAGCTTGGAATTATGGACGAAGTTGTCGAGATGTTAGTATGAGAGCGTAGGCAAATTTTTCTATTTTTTGGTAGTTCAGCTCGGATCCTTATAATGCTTTACTGATGAAGTATACGGGTTGTTGCCCACCGTCGTCTTCTCGAACTAGTGCTGAGGCTACTGCCCGACTTCCTACCGCGAGGTACAATATGAGTGGTTCTCCTTCCCGTGGCCGAGTTAGGATAGGTGGTTGTCCCAAGAATCTCTTGAAATCTTGGAAGGCTTGCTCGCAATCCGTTGTCCATTCAAACTTTTTTCCCTTCCTTAGAGTGGCGTAGAAGGGGAGAGATCTTATTGCCGATCCGGCTAGAAATCTGGACAAGGCTGCCAACCTCCCGTTTAGTTGTTGTACCTCTTTGACACAAGTCGGACTCTTCATGTCAAGTATGGCTCGGCATTTATCCGGATTTGCCTCGATTCCTCTTTGTGTGAGCATAAAGCCCAAGAATTTGCCAGCTTCTACTACGAAGGTGCATTTTGCAGGATTGAGTCGCATGCCATGCCTTCTTATAGTGTCGAACACTTGGGTTAAATCGGACAATAGCGTCTCTTCACTTTGTGTCTTTATTAACATGTCGTCTACATAGTCTTCCATGATTTTACCGATATGATCCGAAAAGACCTTATTCATTAATCTCTGGTAAGTAGCCCCCACATTTTTAAGACCAAAAGGCATGACTGTGTAGCAGTAGTTTACTTTTGGAGTTAAGAATGAAGTTTTTTCTTGATCGGGTGGATACATTGGGATTTGATTGTATCCCAAATATGCGTCCATAAACGAGAGGTATTTATATCCGGAGGAGGCATCTACCAGGGTGTCGATACTTGGGAGTGGATAAGGATCTTTTGGGCAGGCTTTGTTGAGATCAGTGTAGTCGGTGCACATTCACCACTTCCCATTTGATTTTTTCACCAAGACGACGTTAGCTAGCCATAGTGGGTACTTGACTTCTCTTATGAATCCTGCCTCCAATAGAGCTTGTACCTGCTCTTCCACAGCTTGGGATCGTTCTGGTTCGAGCTTTCTTCGTCTCTGTTGTACTGGCCGAGATCCTGGGTAAACTGCCAACTTGTGGCACATTAATTTGGGGTCTATGCCTAGCATGTCTGCAGCCTTCCATGCGAAGAGGTCGACGTTATCTCGTAAGAACCGTACGAGTGATTCTTTTATGTCTCCTTTTAGGATTGTACCAATATTGGTTGTTTTGTCCGGGATGTCTCCGATCTAGACTTTCTCTACTTCACCTTCGGGTTGTGGGCGGAGTTCCTCCCGCCTCTGAATTCCACCGAGTTCGATTGTGTGGAATTCTTCTCCTCTGCCTCTGAGGTTCAGACTTTCGTTGTAACAGTGGCGTGCCATCTTTTGGTCTGCTTTTGTTGTAGCTATCCCTTCTACAATTGGGAATTTCATGCACAGATGTGGAGTCGAGACTATTGCGCCGAGCTGATTCAATGTTGTCCGACTATTAGGGCGTTGTAAGCTGAGCTCACGTCGACCACGATGTAGTCTATCTTGAGTGTTTTTGATTGGTTCCCTTTCCCGAAGGTTGTGTGTAGTGAAATGTATCCAAGTGGTTAAACTGGGGTATCTCCCAGTCCGAACAGACTGTTCGGATATGCTCTAAGTTCTTTTTCTTCCAGGCTGAGCTTGTCGAAGGCAGTTTTGAACAAGATGTCGGCGGAGCTCCCTTGGTCTATTAGTGTGCGGTGGAGATTTGTGTTCGCTAGTATAATAGTGATGACCATGGGATCGTTGTGTCCTAAGATGATACCGGATACGTCTTCTTTGGTGAAAATAATTGCAGGGATGTCGGGTGTTTCCTCTTTCCCCTCAACATGATACACTTCTTTAAGGTATCTTTTGCGAGATGATTTGGAGATTCATCCTCCCGAAAATCTACCATGTATCATATGGAGGTGTCTTTCTGGTGTACGAGGTGATCGCTCTGTTTGTCCGACATCTTCGTCCCTTCTTCTTTTTCTTTGCTCATCGTCCCGGGTGGCCAGATACCGATCTAGTTTTCCTTCTCTTACTAGTTTTTCTATGACATTCTTTAAGTCAAAATATTCGTTGGTGGAATGCCAGCGGATTCGATGGTATTCACAATATTCGGTCCGATTTCCTCCCCCTTTCTTTCCTTTGAGTGGTTGAGCTGGGGGTATTTTTTCAGTGTGGCAAACTCCTCTGTAGACGTCCACAAGGGACACCCGAAGAGGGGGCGTAATTGTGGTATTTTTTGATTTTTTTCCCATGTCGATCTTCCTTTTTTTGGACTCTTTATCCTTATCCCGGGAGGGATAGGTGAATCCAGATTCTGAGGTCTCTCCTAGTCGAGAGTTTTCCTCCATGTTGATGTACTTCTCTACTCGTTCTTGCACTTCGTTCAGAGATGTGAGGTGTTTTTCGATATAGATTGACTAAAAGGTCCCTCTCGCAAGCCATTGATGAGGACCATAATGGCAGCCTCTGTTGGTAGGCTTTGTATGTCCAGGCATGTATTGTTGAATCTTTCCATATAGTTGCGAAGACTTTCCCAATCTCTTTGCTTGATCCCCAATAGGCTCGGGGCGTGTTTAGCCTTATCTTTCTGGATGGAGAATCTGGCTAGAAACTTCTTGGCTAAGTGATGAGCGGATATTTTATACGCTTTTTGGGGATAATTTCATATAGTTTTGAGTATGTTTTAGTTAGTTTTTAGTCTATTTTTATTAGTTTTTAGGAAAAATTCATATTTCTGGACTTTACTATGAGTTGTGTGTTTTTCTGTAATTTCAGGTATTTTTCTGGCTGAAATTGAAGGAGCTGAGCAAAAATCTGATTCAGGCTGAAAAAGGACTGCTGATGCTGTTGGATTCTGACCTCCCTGCACTCAAAGTGGATTTTCTGGAGCTACAGAACTCGAAATGGCATGCTTCCAATTGCGTTCGAAAGTAGACATCCAGGGCTTTCCAGAAATATATAATAGTCCATACTTTGCACAAGGATAGACGACGTAAACTGGCGTTCAACGACAGTCCTCTGCCCAATTCTAGCGTCCAGCGCCAGAAAAGGATCAAAATCTCTCGGTTATTCACAATTCAGCTGATAAACATAATTGACTTCCTGACTAAGATTTACAAGATAACCATAGATTGCTTCAAACCAACAATCTCCGTGGGATTCGACCCTTACTCACGTAAGGTATTACTTGGACGACCCAGTGCACTTGCTGGTTAGTGGTACGCGTTGTGAAAAGTGTGATTCACAATTTGTGCACCAAGTTTTTGGCGCCGTTGCCGGGGATTGTTCGTGTTTGAACAACTGACGGATTATTTTGTTGCTTAGATTAGGAAAAAAATCTTTCTTTTTTGGTTTAGAGTCTTTTATTATTTATCCCTTGTTAAAATACTTTAAACTTATAGCTCAGTTAATTAGAACGTGGTGTTCATGTTCATGGTAATTGGCTATCATATTTTTAAAAAAAAAAAAAAAACTTTTTCAAAAATAATTTTTCTGTTAAATCCTGGGCCAAACTTTAAGTTTGGTGTTTTCAAAAATAATCTTTCTTAAAATTTTCGAAAGTTCCATAACTCATTTGGCTAGAGCGTTAATCTGTGTTCTTGGTAATTGGGTTAGAATCTTTTATACTCTTTTCAAAACCTTCTTTTTCATAAATAATATTTTCTCTATTAAATTGTGTGCCAAACTTTAAGTTTGGTGTTTTCTTGTTGATTTCCCTTTGATTTTCGAAAATTTTGGTTTGGTTTTCTAAAAATTTTAAGTTTGGTGTTCTTTCTTCATGTTCTTGTGTTCTTGTGAGTCTTCAAAGTGTTCTTGAGTTTTCCTTGTGTCTTGATCTTAAAATTTTTAAGTTTGGTGTTCCTTGGTGTTTTCCCTCCAAAATTTTCAAAAACAAGGAGCATTAGATCTAAAAATTTTAAATCTTGTACTATCTTATTGTTTTTCTCTCTCCTCACTAAATTCAAAAATATCTTTTCAAAATATCTCTTCTAACTTCCTAACTTCTTATCTTTTCAAAATTTGTTTCAACTAAC
>NC_029786.2:10332187-10340247 GCF_000816755.2 Arachis ipaensis
TTGAAGGAGCTGAGCAAAAATCTGATTCAGGCTGAAAAAGGACTGCTGATGCTGTTGGATTCTGACCTCCCTGCACTCAAAGTGGATTTTCTGGAGCTACAGAACTTGAAATGGCATGCCTCCAATTGCGTTGGAAAGTAGACATCCAGGGCTTTCCAGCAATATATAATAGTCCATACTTTGCACAAGGATAGACGACGTAAACAGGCGTTCAACACCAGTTCTCTGCCCAATTCTGGCGTCCAGCGCCAGAAAAGGATAAAAAACTGGAGTTGAACGCCCAAACTGACTAAGATTTACAAGATAACCATAGATTGCTTCAAACCAACAATCTCCGTGGGATTCGACCCTTACTCACGTAAGGTATTACTTGGACGACCCAGTGCACTTGCTGGTTAGTGGTACGCGTTGTGAAAAGTGTGATTCACAATTCGTGCACCACTAAGTCATCGAAGCTTGTGATGGACCGAGGAGGTAGATTGTCGAACCATCTAATTGCTGTTTTTGTTAAAGTGGTTGGGAAAGCTTTACAGCGAACAACGTCTGAGGCGTCGGTGAGGTACATTCTACTTCTGAAATTGCTGAGATGATGGCCGGGATCTATAGTGCCATCGTACAAAGTCATATCCGGGAGTTTAAAGTCCTTTGGGATTTTAGTCTTCATGATCTCCTTGATAAATGGATCTTGGTCCTTACGAGAGCTATCCTCATGAGAGGGTTGATTAGCTTTGGCCTTGAGATCGGCTTCGAGTTTTAGGAGTTTGTCCTCTAATTCACGGCGTCGCATTATTTTCCTTTGTAGGTTTTTCTCGGCCTCTCGCTGATGTAGGGCTTCTTTTTCAAGTTTTTTTAATCGATCTTGAAGTGCCTCCATGGCTCCCGTGCTTGGAGAATTCTTTTCGTTGTTAAGTTGAGGAGTATCCTTTGGTGTGGTGTCCGCATTTTTGTGCGGCATTCTATCCTCTAGATCTGAATCGTGGTCGTTGTCATGGTCATCCGCCATGGTGATGGGATGACTTCCAGGTCCCCGGTAACGGCGCCAATGTTCCGAAGGTTACCTGAAACTGTAGGTTAATCTCGGACAAGATCTTCTGTACTGGTCAGAGATGACATGTCCGGTTGGTGTGTGACGGCCAGAGTTGTCGCGTCCGACTTGTTGGACTGGCTATGCTGCTAATCCTTTGTCACCGGAGGGTGGTGGTACCTGCAAGGGACTCCGATGCCTAAGTTAGCAAGGGTATTAAGTAGGATTTTTAGTAGAATCAGAGTATGAGTTATACCTAGGTGCTCCAGTGTATTTATAATGGTGAGAAGTGACCTTTTTAGATAAGATAAGTTAGTTATCTTATCTTATCTTATCTTATCTTATCTTTGAGTGAGGTCATCTTATCTTCAAGGGAACTGCCCTTATTCCTGTAGGCTTGGGCTGCCTTAGGATTTGGGTCGTGTTCCTTGATTTTGGGCCCTTCTTTGGGCTTTCCTATCGGTTTGGCCGAGCTCTTTGAGAAGAGGTCGGATAATCTGACCTGAAGAGGTCGGTCGCCTTGTTGCTAAACATCCCGGGTCAGATAGCTCGACCCAGGGTATGAACAGGACCTGTGACGGGTGGCAAACTCCAATTTTTAGGGGAGGTGCTGTCGAAATTTTTCCAAGAATTTGAAAGAGTGTTGGTTATGGTTTTGAAAATGAATTTGAGTAACTTTAAGAAAAGAGATGTGTTTCAAATGCTTTTATAGATTATTAAAGAAAATCGGATTCTTATGATTTTGTTAACTTGTTATTTCAAACTCATTTGATTTCTAAAAACTGAAGAGAGTTTTGATTAATTAGTCAAAGACTTTAAAACAACAATTTATATATAAATTCGAGGGTTTGGGAATAAGAAAGTAAGTCTGGAGGTTATGCTTGGAGTTGAGCTGTGATTAGTGGTAATTGGCTTGACAGAGAGAGAGGATAGTGATGGAATATGATTAAGGTATGGTGATGATTTTTGATTGATTATAATGATGTGGGATGATGACTATGATTAATGATGATGGTGATATCATTGATGACATGATTTGAGATTTAATAAGATGTGAGTTGATGAGATGATGAAAGTAATGAACGAGGCTGTTGTTCGGCGTTGGACGAATGATCGAGATCCTCGGAGATAAAGGAATCAGAGTGCGACAATGGAAGCGCGCTGAGTAAAAAGACCTTGGGACTACTATGCGTTGGATATAAAGGCAGACTACGCTCACGTACTCGTGGTGGCGGATGGAATTTTCGAGGGCGAAAATTTTTGTCAGAGGGGTAGAATGTAAGATCTGGTTAAACCATAATTAATTAAATAATAAATTAAATAGGAGCGAATATAGTTAGAAAATTTAGCAATCGGAATTTAATAATTTAAATATGATATTTGGATTCAGTGAATTTTTTTGAGTCAGAAAACATAATTTTCTGAATAAAAATGCGCACTAAAAATTTGACCGACAGTACTGGCTGCGATCTGTCTGATACTGTGGCTGAGAAAATTAATTAGAAGTGAATAATTTTAAGAAATAAGAATTTATAATTTGGGAAGATAGAAATATTTAAAATACGATTTAAAACTCTAATCTTAATGGTTTTGGCCCAAAATTGGACTAACGAACTAAACCAAGTGAACCGGGCCTAAGTGGGCCCAAGACCCAACATATATAAACACTAGCTATGAGCATTTCAGCTCATTTACCCTAGAGAATGAGAGAGGAGGCGGATAGAGAGAAGAGAGAAAGAAAACCTAACTTCCCAAACTTTAAATCACCATAACTTTCTCTCCGGAACTCCGATTGACGAGCTGTTTGCGATCACGCATCACTCTTCTCATCCTCTACAATTTTATCTAAGTTTTGTGGTGAGTATTTTATTGTCTTCTGCCCAGTTTTCATTTTTCTCTTTAAATTCAAATTTGATTTGGGTTTTGAGGAAATCTTGTGATTTTGGTTATTTAGGGGTGCTCTAATATGAGTCATTGGTGATGTTCATCATAAAATACAGTGGGTTAAGGTAAGAAACCCTCTAACCCTTGTGATTTATCAATTTCATGAACCCTAGATTGATTATAAGTGCGAAAATTGATATGTTAGAGTATTGGGTGATTTTGGTGCACAATTGGAAGATTGATATTACTTGTGGGGCTTTGGTAAGGCTTGGAGCTAAGGTTGGTGGAGACTTTCAAAGAAGAGGATCAATTGGTTTGGCTCTAAGAGGTACGGTTTAAGTTTTATTTAAGTACCGTGTGGTGTGATGAGAATTCCTAGGCTAGATGCCCCTAGGATTAAGTTTTGATTATGTAAATGGTTGGTACTAATATGTATAGTTGATATATAATGTAAATTAATGATTGGATTGGGAATTTGATAAATTGGGTAATGAATATTAGTTTGTGGAATATGCATTTAAATTGTGAATTTGGGCCGGAGGCCGTGAATCTTGGGCCGGAGACCAGAAAGAGATAAGAAAGGTAAGTGATGTGTGTATTGTGTGATGTCATATGAGATTGAATGGAATTGTGATTGTTGTTGTTTGGTTACAATAGATTGTATGGATTATGTGGTTATTAGTTTTGAGGGAGGAATTGATGTCTTTATTGGTAATGCATGTGGGTTGTGTATGATGATATGGATTTATATGTATTGGGGGTTGATGGAATTGGTATTGTTGGAACTTGAGATGTGGAATAAAATATATGATATGGTATTTTGTTTGAAATTGAGTTATTTGATTGAGATTGGTTAAAATGGTGGAGTGGTGGATTGTGAATTTAATGAGGATGTTGAAAATATGAGTTGAGGAGGGTTGAGGTTGATTTTGGTAAGTTTTGGTTGGTTTTGAAAAGGTTTGAAATTGGTTTGTGTTGAAAATTTAGTTTTTGTTGGTTTTTACGAAAGTTGTGATTTTGGTCTATTTTAACGGAGCATAACTTGGACTCCGGATCCCTGTTTTGTAACAAATCTATTTAGAAATAAAATTGGATCCGAGATGTTTATGCCGTTCGAAGAACGGGTGGAAAATGATTTGAAACGAAAAAGTTATGCCCGTCAGAAGGTTCGAGTTTGAAAATGTAATCCTGCAGCTTTTTAAACTTAGTAAAATTTTTTATAAAATGTACTCCGACACGCACGAATGGCCGACACGCACGTGTCACTCACGATTTTTACTCTCTCAAGCATGCGCCTGGTCGACGCATACGCATCGTTGTATTGATGCAGTGCGTGGTATAAATTCCAAAGAGTTGTGATGGTAGCGTGCCGGTTTTGTGCGAGGGGCATAAAACGTATCTACGCGGACGCGTGGCTGACGCGCACGCATCACCCTCCCTCTACTTTCCACATGTGCGCATGGGCGACGCTTACGCGTCACCCGCTTTTCTCCGTTTCCCACGTGTGCGTGTGGGCGACGCGCACGCTTGACTCCGTTTTCAGCAAAATTTGATTTTTGAGTTTTTAAAGCCGAATTTCAGACTTCTAAACCTCCATTTTCATCCTTTAAGTCCTAAATTTATATAGTATGCCTAGTAATGAGAAGAGGCTAGGAAATGTGATAACTTGTTGATGAAGAAAGACTTGGAGTAATGAATTGTGATTGATGAAGTGTAGAAATGTTGATTTGAAAATGAATGTGACGTGTGACCTCGGGTAGTAGGAAGTGGCGTTGTCCACTTGCTCCGGGTATGAGATAGGAAAGGAGAATTATGATAAATGAGTTTAATTATGGAGTTTTGAATGGATATGTATTTGTGATACCAGGGTAGTAGCAAGGGTCGTGGTTCGTCCCGCTTGCTCCGGGTCATTGTTTGAGAATTGGTAATAATGAAGAGTGATTATGAATGAATATGTATTTGTGATACCTGGGTAGTAGCAAGGGTCGTGGTTCGTCCCGCTTGCTCCGGATCATTGTTTGAGAATTGGTAATAATGAAGAGTGATTATGAATGAATGTGGTAAATGAATAATGATGGAAAATGTTTGAATGTGAGTATGCTTGTGTTTTCTCTCTGGTTGTAAGGGTGACAGGGCACCAATACCCTCTAATGGTGACAGGGAACATATACCCTCTAATGGTGACAGGGCTCATATACTTTCTAATGGTGACAGGGCACGTATTCCCTATAATGGTAATAAGGCGCAACAGAGAGACTGTGCCTGGGTTAGCTACCGGACACGTCAGGTTGGCTTGATAACCGACAGATGATATCATCAGCCATAGGGTAGACATACATCATTTGCATATGTTTGGATTGTTTGGGTTTGCCTATTTACTTTGGATTGCTATATCATATATGTTATGTTACCTAATTATGTGTTACTTGTTCTACTTGTACCTTATTTTATATTACTTGCCTGTATTATTTGTGTTTGTACAACTGAGAGGTCCCTCATACTGGTGTCGGTTGATGCTGAGGGCTGTTCTTGATGAGATGAGTTGATGATGTAATTGAATAATGATGATGGTTATTAAATGAGGTAATTGAGCTCCCTGGGCAGATGCAGTGAAGTGATTTCACTTGCTCTAGGTAAGGATATGAGGTAATGATATAGAATTGCTGAGACAGATGGTTTCGTTTATAATTCTGATTGTGAATTGTTGGAGGGTTAGAAAGTTGGGAAGCATAAGGAACATGAATCAGATTTAGCATTCCCTTATGACAGTTGCCTATTCATGGATTAGCGAGAAGATAGGATGAATATTTGGTGAAAGGAAGTTTAGGATGCTTAGTGAGTTTTTATTACAATACATTGTATTTATTTGGCACCTTTACCGTATTGGGAACCCATGGGTCGGGGGTTCTCATTCCGTATATATCTCTTGTTTTTCAGATGCAGGTCCAGGTGCTCAATGGTGAGCTGTGGTTTGTCTGAAAGACGGCGAGGACCTCTAAGATTTCTTATTTACTTTTGCTTAGATTCTCTTTGCTTTTGTTTTTAAAGAACTCATGCTATGTATTTAATCCTTTTGAAAACTTGCTTATAGAGGCTCTTATGTTTCTTTTGGGAGAGATTAGGAGATATTGTTGTCAACTAATTTTATATTATACCCTAGCCGGCCTAAACTTCGCGAGTTGCGACTAGTGGCTATTTACTTATGTTATATATCTATATACTGTCCTTCTCTTACTCTCCTTTATGCCTTTATCTGTATATCGCTTTCGACTTCACGCTTTATCTTTTAGTTGTCAATACGTGAGTGCTACGAATTCACGATTTTATTTTTATTCCTTTTCAGGCTTCTTGATTAATACTCCTTTCAATTATACTTATAAACTATGTATTAAAAATTCACCTTTAGAGTCGTACCACCTTATTATCATTGACTTATGACTCGAGTATAAGGATTTGAATATTAGGGTGTTACAAAACTAAAAATAAATATCTTAAAAATTAATAAGAAGTTGTCTAATTTATAAAATAATTTTTCAGAAAATAAATTCAAATATTGTTGAGAAAATTAAAATTTATTTTTTTTGTTAAATTAATGTGTGTATCTATGATATGAGTAGCACTATAAGATGATTCATAAAATAATTTCTCAGAAAATAAATTCAAATATTTTGAGAAATTTCATATTTACTTTTTTTTGGAATAGAATACATACAACAATCCAATAAATACAAGGTGATTGCTATGGTGCCTAAAAGGTGGTGCCTATTTACTAAAAAAGGTTAAAAAATAATATTTAATTTAAAAGATATAACAATAAATAATTTTTAAAAAAATTAAAACTTACTACAAAAAGTAAGTTAGACAAAATTTAGACACTAACTCATAGACAACATAGAATTGGCCTAAATACAAACCCCACGGCTCCTGCCTGTAGCTGCATTTATAAGTGGAAACAAGTCTTATTTTTATAGAGTTGAATTCTTTGGATTGCAAGACACTTTATGGGACAATCAAAGAAGACATTACTACAAACTTTATACCATTTAAAGTGCTGTTGATTTTATTTTTGGTGCTGGCTAGTCATTATTTGAGGTAATTGAATTTTATTGAAATATAAAAGGTGCATACTATTGTGTCTATGATTTCAGTTAAAATAACATTTTTTTAGTCGCAAGAACATCTTTAATACTTAGTTTTAGTTTAATTTTATTTTAAATCTTATAAAATGTCACATAAATATTTATAGAATTATATATCATAAAAATTAATTTAAAATTTAATGTAAAATTCATATAAAAAATATATGAATTTAATCTTAATAATATTTTTTAAATAATGTTAAGATTGTTTAGTCATAGTAACTATTATAACTACAATTATCATAAACTCCACCAAAATAAAAATGGATTGAATGAGAATTGTTGATTATTTAAATGTATTATGGTTGTATTGGCAATGACAGAGGTGTAGTATAAATGTGATTGGAGAGGCGTTAGAAAAAGGGTTTTGTAGGATATATAACCGTACAAGGGAGAACAAATTCATAGAATTTAAATAAGTTTGTGTTCAAGAATTGCAATGTCTTTGAAATGATTCTACTTTCTTGGAAAGGCCTTGGAGACCTTATGCTAGAGTTCTTTTCTACAACACAAACATAGCCAACATTATTCAACCCTAGTTGGGAATAATGGGATTACTCTCAACATGAATAAAACTCTATTACTATACTAATCATCTTATTAACAACATTATTAACTCATGTTAAATTCAAAGCAACAATGTCAATGTGACTTAGTTCATAATATTTTAAAAATTATAGTTATGTATTAAATTGTTATGTAAATACATGATTCTGATTAGACAATCGTATAAAATTATGAATAACATTATGTTTGTAAAGTATGGCAATTTTGGACCAAATTCTGATACCTAAGTAAATTGGATAACAAAATTGGATTTAGAGATGGTTAACATGATGACAAGTATGAATTTCATAGATTTTGAAGGATGGTTTCATCACAACCAACGATTTTAAAAAGAACAACAACATTATCAATAGTTTTAACACTATTTTAGATAGAATATAACTCTTTATTATTTTATTATTTAGTTAGATTATTAGAAAATTAAAGTTAGAAATACTTTGTTATTG
>NC_029786.2:10341029-10341734 GCF_000816755.2 Arachis ipaensis
ACTTTGCTATTGAGAATTGAGATTACTCATTTTTAAAAAATTATTAACTTTAAGAATTAATTTTATAAATATTTATTCATATGTGCTCAGCCTTAAAATGGATCAAATATATCGAGTCAGTCCATTTATTTATTTAAATAGACGAAATTTGTCTCTAAAATTAAATTTGTTTAAATTTCAGACTAAATGGGTTGAGTTTGATTAATTCGAAGAAAAAAAATTTTGCTAGCCTGAGGGTTAAACAGGTAACCCGTTTATTTTCTTAATATTTTTTTTAAAAAGTTGCACTTTTAGTCGATATATTTTTCGATCCGACCCAAAAATCTAACTCACTAACTAAAAAAAACTTTTTATTTAAAGTTTTTATCTAAAAGTGATATTTTTTGTCAAAATATTTTTTAAAAAATAAAATAAAAGAGTAAACGAGTTAGTCCATTTAACCCATCAACCTGACCATAAACATTCCAAGCTGAAAAATTATGATCTGCGAATGAAGTGGATTTAAATGGGTTGGGCCTAAATAGGTCTGCCCATTTGACGATTCTAGCTTTGTGCTTGTTTGAGTGTTGATAAAAAAAAGATTTTGTTATTAAAAGATTTTGTTTTTAGATTTATTTGATAAATTTCTAATAGTAAAAATAAAAGTATTAGACAAACAAAAAAAATACCTTTTTAAAAAAATTACAATTTACATCTTTTAAAAAA
>NC_029786.2:10341925-10371543 GCF_000816755.2 Arachis ipaensis
AACAAATTCTTTATATTTTCACTTTTAAAATTCTAACACACATTTTTCTTCCTCAAATATGATTTGTTACTCAATTTCTACTAAATATGACATTACAATAAAACATAAAGATACCCACATCTTCGTTTCAATCTTGCTCATTTTTTATGTTGAGGATATTACCCTATTATTTAGTTCATAATATTAGTTACTTTTTAAATACTTTTAGTTCTGGAATAAATTTTAAAATATCTCAAACTTTTAATTTATTTCAATTTCTTTTCATATTTTAAATATGTTTTATGACGTATAGACACATAAAATATGAGTACACTAATTTAAAATATTTGTTAGACATACACGAAGATATGATATATAAAAAAAAATACAAAGAGTGTTGTACATAAATTATACTGATATCTTGATAATTTTTTATTAATATTTAAGTAAATATCTTAATGTATTTTTTTTATTTATATAAAACACTTTAGATATTTTTGTATTAATAATTAATAATAGATATTATTTTAAAATTCATTTAAAAACAGGGGTCAATAATAAAATTAAATGCGTAGACACATAATCATTAAAAAAAATCATTAACTAAAAATTTAAATGAAGCTGGAATATTTTAATTATTACTAGATTAATACTAGACCAAAAAATAAATCTACCTCCATGTAAAATAAATGAGAAAAGGATAAATAGGTCCCTAACCTTTTGTCCCGCGGACATTTTTGTCTCTGACTATTGAAAAATACTTTTAAGTCCCTGACCTTCACAAAACTCGGACGAATCAGCCCCTCGGTCAACGGAAAATGCTTGTCACGCGTATGCGTGTGTCAGGCGTACGCATCGCCTGGAAAACTTCCATCTCACGCGAACGCGTGTGTCACGCGTACGCGTCGTGTGAAAAACTTCCCTCTCACGCGTACGCGTGGGTCACGCGTACGTGTCGCCATGAATTTAACAATACCTCATTTCTTCATGAATTCTCCACTTTGTATGTTTTTTTTTTTTTCCATTTCTTTCAAGCCATTATTGCCTTCAAAACTTTAAATCACTCAAACAAACATATCAAGGCATCGAATGATAGAAAAGTAAATTAAATTTAGCAATTTAGGGTGTGTTTAGCTTAGCGTTTGAAGCATCAAACATAGGTTTAGTGTTTTTTTTGTTTATATACATTTCTTACTTATTATTTTTTTGTATAGAATAATAATAATAAAATTATAGCATACTAAAAAAGAATATTAAGAGTATTAAACATATCTATATAAAAATATCATAAAAAACTTTTGGATTTATTTCCATCATTGTCAAGATAAATATTTTTAGTATTCTCTTTTATAATTGTAATTCTCGTGTACTATATTTTAGTGTAATTTTTTTATAATATAAATTATGATCTTATTAAAAAAGATAAATTAAATAAAAAATTAATCATAGGTAATAATATAATCATAAACGTTGAATTCCAAAATAATATTAAGAATAAACTTATTGAGAGTGCAGGAATAACAGTACGATATAAAAGAATACTAAATTAACATTTTGATGTATAATGCAAGACTATGATGATGCAAAAAATAAAAAAGAAAATAAAAGAAAACTGACGAAAAATGTTACTAACAGTTTCATCATTGTAACTTTCTTTAATCATGTAGAGGTTGTATCATTCTCACTTTTCTCCCATTCGATGCCTTGATATGTTTGTTTGAGTGATTTAAAGTTTTGAAGGCAAGAATGGCTTGAAAGAAATGAAAAAAAAAATGCAAAGTGGAGAATTCACGAAGAAACGAGGTATTGTTAAATTCATGGCGACGCGTAGGGAAGTTTTCCATACGACGCGTGAGAGGAGAGTTTTTCAGGTGACATGTACGCGTGACAAGCATTTTCTGTTGACCGAGGGATCTGTCCGAATTTTGTGAAAGTTAGAACCTTAAAAACATTTTTCAATGGTTATGAATGAAAATATCAACGGGACAAAAAGTGAAAAACCTATTTGTCCTTTTTTCAAAATAAATTTTTCATTAGTTATTGGTCTATGCTGCAAGCAGACCCACAATAACGTCATAATCCAACAAATGGAAACGTATTTATTTATTTTTAAAAAAAAAAACCATGCTAGATATACGATAAAATTAATCACTATTATATAATATATATTTAAATATAAAATACACATTGATAAAAATAAATTAAATAATATATATATGACTAATTTTACATACAAATAACATTTTTGATATAAAAAAATGAGAAAACATATTATTTCAAGCCTTAGTTTCAAGCCTTTTTTTAGATGATTTGTATTAGCCTCAACTCAAATAGAAAAGTCAAGTTTCTTTTTATTCATAATTAATCTTTTTGACATTTTCATCAAAAATTACCTACAAATTACAAATTTTATAAAATACAACTAACACATCACAAAATCTCAACCACCAAAATATACCATAGAAAACTATATATAAATTAAATCAATCATCACACACACATTATTCTTAGGATAATGCTCAAAGTGTTTTAACAATAATTTCCACATAAAAATAAAAGATTAAGTAATTAATTTCCATGGTTAATAATGCTCTAAAATTGAGTAACTCAACAACAAGGTATTTTTAACTTTAATTTTTTGATAATCCAATCAAATAAAAAAAATTACGAGTTATATTCTATTTAAAATGGTGTTAGAAGTTCTCATAATGTTTTTTTTTTTTAAATTATTAGTTTTGATCAAATCATTTTTAAAAGTTTATGAAATTCATACTTTTTATATTGTTAACTGTCGCTAAATATAATTTTTTAGTTTAATTTATTCATTTGGAGGTATCAAATCCTCATTCAAAATTGTTATACTTTTTATATCAGCCATTAAATAGTTATCCTGTAATTTGTGTATAAACATATGTATTATTTAATTGTTGATACCAACATCTTTTATAATAAATTTAAACCATCTTTTTTATTCTAATAATATCACATCAACAATTTTAATAATTTGAAAAAAAAAATAAAAATTAATCAATCATTTTTTAGTATAAATTTTTTAAAAATTTAAAAAATCTTATATTTATATATTACTATTATTTATTGTACAATGAAAGTATTGTGAAATGAATTGCACTTCTTTCATTCTCTCGTGGAAAAGTAAGTCGTAAATAAAACAATTATAATGTAAGAACGGGAAATTAACTAAACTTATTCTATAATAGATCACAAATATTCTTTCAGAAAAGAAAACGAAAAAATAAAAAATAAAAACCTTGAAAGTAAAGTCGTTTCAGTTCCCACATATATGCCAACCCTTCAGGTATTATAATGGTCATTCTCACACAATTGATACAAGTTTCTGATAAAGTTTTAATTAGCCATGTCAAAAAGCACTCCAAATTCTTATTTTTATTTTATTTTATTTCTACGTCAATGTTCTTACTTGATTCAAACGAATTATCCCGTTTTTCAAGTATGGGAGTCAATTACGCAAAAATAACTTAACATAACCAAAATTCTCTCTTATTGTTTTTTGGTTGTTCACAGTATCTTTCAATCTAATGAATTAAAAATAATTTAGAATAAATTAGCATTTGTACTCATAAAAAATATAAACGCTGATAAATATATCCATATAAAAATAAAATGACAATTGTAATCACGAAAAATGACTTTCGTGTGCCAAGAGTATCCTAACGGACTAATTGCGTAACCAATATCCGGATACTCTTAGCACACGGAAGCAATCTTTCGTAGTTACAATTAAGATTCTGAAAACTGAACCAGTCATTGAAGTGTTCTAGTCATTGATTCATTGGTTTAGTAGTTCAACCGTGATCTAACCGAAAAAACCGTTTTATATAAAATAATAAATAAATTATAAATAAATACTCTAAAACATAATTATAATCTAATATAAATTTTAAAATGTCTTCCAAATATAAAGTATTACATCAACCAAAATCTAATGGAACCTTTGATTTCATAATTATTAACAATTTATCATTCATTAGTCATTATATTACTATTGAACTCATTAAGATAGTCACAAAAAACAAAACAAAAATAAAGAATTAACCAAACCAATAACAAATATTTGATCATATACTTAACTAGTTAATTGAGTTAATTCAATTCATCTATTACTTCATTGAATTAAAAACAATGAGCACAAAAAGCACAACAATACAGTAAAATTCAGAGTAGAGAAGAACGAATACAACAACAGTAAACAGAGATAATCAATAATCATTCAAAGTGATTTCTGAACAAAATGTTCATCATGCTCTATAGAAGAGGGAACAAAAACCATTTCATCAGGCTCCTAAGAAGGGTAGCTTGCAAAATCATATAGTTTCTCTGCCAATGTAGTGCATAAACACAAAAGTTAAAGCACTTACAAGACAGAGGTTATATGCACAAACAATTAATCAATAATCAATAATCAGTAAATCAAAATAATAAAATCACAACACAAAATAGTAGCACAGCAAAATCAGAGCTAATCAATAATCAACTAATCGTTCAACAAAAATTAAAAACACAAAAAATATCTAAAAATAAAAAGCCAACATGAAAGTTTGTTATCAATCATCAAAATTTGCAAAAACTCAATCTAAGCATAATTAAATCATAAACCAATGAATCATTAAGAGTTTAAGAGAGTAAAAAACTCACAATATAAGCATAATTAAATCACAAAACAACACCTCAACAGCAGCAACACATCACTACCCCAAAAAACCAAAGAAAACCATAAAACAGTAAACACAAAGCAGCACATCAACAGTAGCAGCAGCACATCACTATCAAAAAAATTCACAAAATTGTAAACAAAAACAAATTCATCACTAGCAGGCAGCAACATATCACAATCCCAAAAAGTCACAAAACAAAAAATACAAAACAACAGCAGAGAGCTAATCAATAATTATTAATAGATAATCATTCAATAAAAACACAAAATATTCAATAATCATTTAATGATTTCTGAAGAAAGCATAAAAAATTAAAAAAGATGAAGAACGAGTTAGCTCTGAGTCAATGACCTTCGATCGCAGAGGAGGACGGATGGCGACAAGATTGCGGAAGTTCAAGGTTGTCTTCCTCGGCACACCGACGGCAGAGTTCCGCAACTAGTGCTCTGTGATGCGGTTAGCAGAACGCATTAGGGGTGGAAAGTGAAAAATAAAAAATTATTCAACAAAGTTCATAGTTCAGTTCAGTAACTTCAGTTCACAGTTCAAAGAAAAATAAAAAATCACAAATCACAGTTCATATCTCACAGAACTTCATAGAATCGAAAAATTATTCAATTATAGTTAAAGAAAAAATTACCTAGAAGCTAGAAGAAGCCTTTAACATAGCACGCAAGAGGGAGACACGGAGACAAGGCACACCTTCAAACGGGCTTTGATCGGGACAGTGGCTGTGGTGGAACAGAGCTAGCGTCGACGGCGGCGTGGCTGCGCGACGGAGGCTTCCACGTTCGCACGGTGGCTGCGCGATAGAAGGGAAGGAAGGTTGCGACGGCAACTGGCGCTGGCGGTGGCTTCAATTTCGACGGCTGAAAGGAAAGCTAGCTGTGCGAACGGAAAATGGCTGAAAGGAACTTGCGATGGTGAGTGACTTCCACGGACCTTGCGACGACGGCAGTGGATGGACAGAGGTTGCGCCGAAAGCTCGAGGTGGAGACTGGGAAGTGGGAACTGAGAGCGAAAGGTGAGAGTGGAGGGCTAGAGGGGAGGCTCTGTGAGTCTATGGGTGTCTGGGCAAAAGACTAGGGTTCCTCTTTTGATTCCAAGTCAAAACGCAGCGTTTTTTGGCTTAATTTCAAAAATCGGCCGGGTCACGGTTCGGTTCGATCGACCGGTTTCTTGCCGGTTCGACGGTTCAACTCTGGTTTTTGGATTTGACAGTTTTGTCTTCTACTCGAACCGTATTTGCTAACGGTTCCCGGTTCGATCAGACGGTTCGAACCGATTTTCATAACATTGGTTACAATTGTCGTTTTATTCTTATATGAGTACATTTGTCAGCGTCTGTATCTTTCATGAGTACAAATGATAATTTATTCAATTAATTTATTATAAATTTAAATTTTATTTAAAAATTTGTTGCTGACACGGCTAGAGCCTAGAGACACACCACTTCTTAAGTTGAATATTGCCGGCCCAAATTTTGCTTTATAAAATCCATCACTATAATTTAATGGTGAGTTATAGCCTGCACCGGTCCAATTGAGGAGAAGGATGCACCTGTCACCTCTGACACAAGTTTCTGCTTTGATGTCAGGTCTTTAGGTATTTTACAACATTGCCTATAAAGTTCTGCATATAGTATTATGATACCTAAATTTATATATATATTTTCATTCCAACCCCCTGTATGAATGGGCTATTGACTGAGTTTTAGCCCATTTGGGAGAGGGACGACGTGAAGAGCAACGACCATGAACCAGTGTCTCAAGTGACGGCGAAGCCCTAAATTTAAGGGATCTAGGCTAATTGGAATCTGCGGCTGTTGGCGATGATATTATTTCAAAATCTAATTTCTGGGTGGCAAAGAAGTTAGGACAGAGCATGGTCGGGTTTTGGCAATTTTTTGTTACAGAGTATTATGTCTTATGTAAAAACATGTTAATCTGTGAACGCCATTTCTGTCTGCACAGGCCTGCATGGAGGGAGAATCTGCGGCGGACGAATGTTATCGGCCATTGTCCGCTGAAGAAGATGGAGGCGATGGAAGCGATGCCTTTGGTCCTGGTGCCGGCGAATTCGGTGACGAAGTTGAGGATGGGGAATAGGGCTGCACACGGATCAGATCGGATCGGATACGATATCTGCATTTTTTCAGGTTGGATCCGATCCGATCCGCAATCGGATCGGATCGGATCGGATATCGGGTATATCCACATAATTCAAAAAAACTATTTTAAGATTTTGTTTAGCAGTTTTTACAAAAAATATCCAGAAAATTCATTTTTCACCTGTTTAAGCCTATTTACTTCTAAATATTATCAATAAAAGTTCTCTTGAAAAATAAAAACAAAATAATAACACAAGATTTAAGTTTAATTACTCTAAGTTGAAGTACAACATAAAAAATTAAAAATAAGATATCATAAAATTCATAAAATAACACACTAAAATTCATATCACATTAGGGTTTACTTTCTTAAACTATGCTATTTATATGAGATGTGCGGATATGCAGATTTGGGGATCGGATCCGTAGATATCACTGCCAAATCCGCAATCCGATCCTACCATAGTGCGGATCGGATTATATCCGCAAAATTCGGATTGGATGCGGATAATTACTGCGGATATGCGGATATTATCCGATCCATGTCCAGCCCTAATGGGGAATTAGGGGTGGAGTCGGATGCATAGGAGAATTTCGGGGATAACTTCTTTGACAACTGGGAAGAGAGAGCAGTTGACGGTATTGCAGAGTTGGGGTGTATCAATTTCAAGGAAATAACTGCCATTTTCCGGATCGATCGGTGGCATTCTTGTTTTACAGTTTGTATGCGAAGATGAATGGTTTCATTGTGAAGAAGAATAAGATTCGGCAAAATGTGAAGAATGAGGTTACGCAACAAGAATTTGTATGTTTCTGGCAGGGGTTCAGAGAAATGGGGTCCGTTAACGACGGCATGCGATGGAAACGTGAGCCAAAGGCAGAGACCAGATGTGGCTATGAGGCAGAAATGCGCGTCCACGTGCACTTGGAAAGTGGTAGATAGATAACATCGTACTTTCAGGACGTTCACAACCACGAGTTGCTGGACAATAGACTGACTTTCATACTACCGGGGCATAGCAAAAATAGATGCAGCCGCCTTGGAACAAATGAACATGATGCTTAGAGTTGGGATCAAAACGCCACAGATTTATTCATCTTTTGTGCACACTGCCGGGGGATTCCAAAACCTTCCGTTTCTAAAGAGGGATATGTATAACCAGATAGGGAAGCAACGGAGGCTCATTGGCGGGGATGCCACGACTTGCCTTAAGTTCCTGGAATCAATGGCGCAGGCTAATCCAGGAATGTTTGTGCGTTAGTTGGCGGACAAGGACGGTCGTTTGGTGCACCTGTTTTGGTCGGATAATTGCAGTCAGCTGGATTATGGTTTGTTTGGAGATGTCGTGGCATTTGATGCGACATATTGGAAGAATAAGTATATGTGTCAACTGGTTGTGTTTTCCGGAGTCAATCACCATAACTAAACAATTGTGTTTGCCGTTGTGCTAGTTGCAAATGAGAATGAGCAGACTTGCACCTGGTTGCTGCAACAGTTTCTGGACGCCATGAAGGGTAAAGCACCTGGGTGTGTGATAACAGATGGGCATGGAGTGATGAAAAAGGCAAGCGAAGCGGTGTTTCCTGGGGCCTATCACTATTTGTGTGCGTGGCATCTGCTGAGGAATGCCACTTCTAACCTAAGCAACCCCACATTTACTTCTGAATTTAAGAAATGCATGCTTTTTGATTATGAGGTTTCGGAGTTTGTAGATCATTGGCATTATATGGTCGATGCGCTGGGGATAAAACAGAAGAGGAAGGTTTAACCTTCCATCGGTCGCGACGGCTCTCCTGCCGCTTTGATTACCCTAACGACATCGGCATTCGCATCGTTGTGCCCTTGTGCACGCGGGGATGTTGCGTTTTTTTGCGGCCATTTCTTCGTCGAGGCACCAACAGAGAAGAAGGGAAAATTCTGAGAGTCACAACTTACAAGAACACGAACACAATGGATAGCGTGTGAATCGGGCTGATATGAAAGGTGAATCCTATCCAATTACTGCAGTCAGACTTCCCCTCCTTAGGATTATGTGTCATTACCCTTGGATGTAGTCTTCTTCTAGAAGCCAAAAGGTTTCGTGCCTGATGGGTCACATAATCACATTGAATTTTTTTTTTTGGTTTTTTTTAGCGAGAGTTTCGATTATAAAACAATTTTTTTGTTGGATCGGTCTCTATTAAAAGGCTTTAACCCTTCCGTTCGCAAAAGAAATGGATCGACCCATATATTGTTCGCAGAAAGGAGTATCTGAGTAAGTAGTTGTTATTGGGCTTACATTATTACGTTCATTCGGCCCAGCACAGCGTGACTTACGCCATAACGTTAATTAGGCCCAAAAATGCTAATTAATTTCACAAAAATAGCTGTTATAAAACGAATCGGAATTAATAAGAGTGGGTTCACATGTGGCTGAGTTCTGAGCACAAGTACGCCTAATGGAGATGACATAGTTCAACAACCAAACAAGAAAAACAACGAAACAAGAGTTTTCTCGCTAACATACACATGTAAAGAAATTTAACAAAACATATGAAAGAGTGAAGAGTAACGCCGCCAATAGGTTGCTACCGTCAATTCTGGGAGACTGACCCAAACTTCCCAATCCAGCCTCTTTGTTCGTTAAATGGCAACAGCAGTAGGCCAAGGGCGGTCTGCATCCTTATGGATTTGTCGTCCACCTACGAATTAAGGATTTCGTTCATTAATTCAAGAGACCAGCAACGGAGGTCACATATTTAGAAAAATCAAGTAAACAGATTTAACCTGTTGTAGGAACTTTCTCTGGAATCCCCCTATGACCATCTAGTTCAAAACACATGCAGCAGAAACATGACTGCACAACAAGAATTTGTATTAGGTATGAGCATGAAGGATGTTTGGTTAACGTGAACTGCATATATGTTTCGGAACTCACCAGGGTTGGCATGATGTGAGGCCATCTGGCTCTGCTATGCCGAAACACATTACTCCCCTGGCCCTCTTACGGAAATAGGTGGGGTATGCAGGGGTGGATATAATCCTGGATAGTTCATCTCCCCGTGGTGCAAAGTGAAGGTGATTTTCAAATATTTATACACAACGATGATTATAAGTAATGTGCATGGACGAAAATTACCAAGTTCCATATGATGATCTTCTGTGTGGTGCTTTCCTCATCCCCCATGCATGCATCGAAGTGATACAGCTTCATCTCATCAAATGCAACTACCATCAGATATCACTGGCTTGATATGTCTTTGACTGGAATATAAGCCTGTAAAGGAGATCTAATATGCATCAAAGCATGTTAGGGGTTAGGTTTGTTTTCCACGCAAGGAACAGAAACAGAGCAACTCACGTAAGCCAGATTGTGCGAGGGTTTCATCCAGGTGTCCTTGTAAGTCCTAACCATTTCTGCCAGCAGCTTTGCCTCCAAAACGTTATTCTTAAAAAAAAACAACACAAAGTGGGGAAAATGTAAGTTCCATTTGCATAACAAGTTCTAAGTGGCCACAATGTGAGTTACGTGAGATGTACCGCGAACGAGGGGGGCAGGCACCAAAAAGTTGGCCCATCCGGAGTCTGACTCCCCAGAGTGAGTCTCATGGCCAGACCATTGAAAATGATATCGTCAGGCATTTTTCCTGGATGGAGTGTGAGGAGTTCTTTTCTCCTGATGATGACGTCTCCCAACTTGACTAGCTCCTCCCTGCACAAAATCCGCAATTAACAGGGCCACACAACCAATTCCATAGTGAAGACAATACAACACTTAAAAGGCTTACATTGGGTCTGCCTGAAGGTCAAATGTGTATATGGCAACCTTAATTTAGAACTCGCTTAGTGTTGTATCCGGTGCTTTCGTAGTGTTAAGCTGACTTCTGAACAGCTTCAGCGAGTTGGCAGGTGGGGGCTTTTGCGTTGGAGCAGCCATTCCAATAGCACGATTTGGGGCTAGTCCCTTCCCATGATGGATGCCCCCTGCAATGATGGACTTCGAGCCGTTGCCAATGGTCCCCTTTTGCGGGAACAACGGATGGGAGATCCCGACGCTTTTCTTCTGTATCTTGGCCGGTTGACCAATCAAGGGGGAATGTGGCGGATCCGGCATGACAGAGTTGCCGGATAAATGCCCCCCGAAAGGAAGGAGGATGATCGCTGTTGAGATGGAAAATGGAGCCCATTACCTGAGATAAGATTGGGAACTGCAATACGGCGTGAATGTGACGCTTGTCCTGTATGAGACGAGGAACCGTCCCCTACAACCTGCGTCAGTTACGGGTTATTGTTTGGGCCAGGACACCAACCAAGTGGGCCACAAATGTTAGCACAATAAAAGGCCTTGTATCTTCTCTTAAAACGGCGACAGATCCACTAATACCATCGATGATGAAGTGAAATTTGGGATATTGGCCAAGATTTATAAATAAATCCTTAAAATTGATTTAACCTCTATGTAAACGGTGTTGGAAATACCAACGAGAAACCACACAAAAATTGAAATAATTGCAATAAAATTATAAAAGGAAAAGAAACAACATATGTAAAAAAAGTTATACCTCCTGAACCAAAGTAAGGAAAAAACAAGTTATACCTAATATGATGAAGACAATAACTTTACTGGCCATCCGATATTTTATGTGTAGAAGATGTCGACTTTATTGAGGGAATGAAAGATGACAACTAGTGGCTATACTCATACTGCATAACTGAACATATAACTGAATAACATACAAATAGGTTACCTTCGAACCCCAGTTTCTACTAACGCTTGTCTGGCTTTGGTAGTCTGCCACACCCTTCGGGGGAATGTTGCCATCGAGAACTGGTGTGTCGTGGTCATTCGCAATAGTTATAGGGAAGATGGTCTCGTAGTCGTCAGGGTCGCCATAGATGGAGGTGTATGTTTTTACGAAGGGGAGAGCGCTGTCACCAAATAGACCATTTGCATCAGAGGCCTCTTTCTCGGCTCACATTCTCTTGCAAATGGCACATACTCATGGCTCAGGTCCAATCTTATCGGATGTCAACTTCACCAGGTTCTGCTGAATCATGTTGACGACAGAACACAGTAGGCTCACGGCCTCGTCGCGTTGTTGCTGACGACCCTCGCATTCATCAACCTTGGATAACATGCCTTGCACGGTCTTGACAAGATCCTTTACGCAGGTGGCTAGGTCACCGTTGTACGAAAGATCCTGAAAAAAAGAAGTCGTTACCACATATGGACCATCTACATGTACCCATCCTTAGTACGTATCCAACAGGCGGGGCCTTACCATTGTACTTACAGTTTGTGGTGGCTGGGTCAACGTCCTTACTCCGGGGATATCAGGCAAATCGTCATTCATCTCGAAGTGGCCATCGACAGGTGGTGACTCGACAACGGTCATGTTGTTGAAGGTTGTTTTACAGTGAAAGCCTAAGTTATTGGGAGTAATATGGGCAGTCTACGCTTGTTGTGTTACATGCCTTTTAAACCGGAGGAAATCAATATTTTCCTATCTCACACCATCTTTCTTTCCAATATAGTTCCATTCCCGTATACGCTGCGTCTGAGTATCATATAAAGTTTCCACCAAGGAGTTACTACTAAGGTGAAAGACTCCCAGAGCAGCTCACTGGTCATTGTCAATGCATTGGACGAGGATCGGCGCAGAAGATGGGCTCAGAGCAGGAGGGAAAGTCAATCATACTTTCATTAACTGTCCAAATTGTCGTCATGCATGGCAAGACAAAGGCAAGCTTGGTTGGGTTCATGGAAAGCACCTAATGCGCCGATATTAAGGAATGTATTACAGTGTGCATGTATGCATTAAACCCTTAAACCCTTTATAAGGGTTAACAATTGCATCTTATACACATTTATGCATGTTACGGCACACTAATACGCTTAATACGCTTGCACATATTATTAGCATGTAACACAAATGTTTGTTTTTTCATACTACATAGCACTTATGCATGTTATAGCACACTAACGTATGCATATATCATAGTGGCACATATTATCATGTTCCACATATTACCATGTATGCTTAATACGCTTAATAGATCTGTTTTTTTATCTTTGGAAAAATGGGGTTATTATATTTTCTGGTAGGAGTGGCCACCCTGATATGGTTACACCATCATTCGAAATTCCATGCATGTATCCCAATTTTTTTTAACTTGTTTTTCAGGTGTGGGTCTAAAGCGACAAAAAGATAGTTTCAACCACCCAAAATAAGAATAAACTGAATGCTGCTGCGTTAGAAACCTCGGCGGGAGCGAAGAAAGACTCTCTACAGGCTTCATTTTGTCCCATCCTTAACTTTTTTCCAGTTATCACTGCACATACTGTCATAAAGACAGTCTCAACATAGGACAAATAAGGTAGAGTCAACTATCACAGCAGAACATTAATTGCAACCATCCACACCTGATTACACTTTTTGTTAAATTATAACTATCTTAGACATTGTTATAATAAACTAAGCTAATCCAGTTTCAAAGTTAAGGCAGTACATAATGCTTAACTAATACCAAAAGCGATAAACTAAATGATTCTGGGGGGGTATGTTGCAGTTCCGCAAAACCTTATTTTGTCCACAAGCAACTGATTGCCTTGACCCACCATGTGCTCCCCCGTTCCGTCGACAGGAACCTCCTGCGAGGAAGCTGATTTCACGACATCCGTCGTCGCTGCCACTGATCTGCCCACATCCTAACCAAGCTGCCGATTGCGTTAAAGGGTCCACCCGCAAGGGAGACAGCCATTCTACCGCGGAGTGTAGAATCCTCAAGCTACGAAAGACAAACATTATGAGGATGTAAATCACTGCACATGGACATGTTTTACTTACATTCATATGCATGTACTTACAACGCCACTAATTTCATACGGGTTGAAGGAACCTTTAGGGTGGAGCCATTGTATCACTCAGGCAGCAGAGCTATCACTGCAGAATGCAAATCGCAAACGGGTTACACCTGATAGTAACACAATGTTACCATATACAGACCCAATACGTACAAAGCAAGATGCACCTGGTATTGCAATTTGGTATCCCATTTCCTCTCCTTATTGGCCACTGACCCAAGTCTTCAGGAGTGAACTGCCGTAAGGGTCCAAATGCCGGAGAAGTCATCATTGCGTAAAGCATTTCGAGCTGAGGCATAGACCCCAAATTAGCAACCGAAAATGCATAATTTTGGTTGAAACATGGGACAGTAAACAAGAACAGGTCACTTTACCACGCATTCCATAAGCTACTCTCGGTCGCTGACCATATTCACGTCCGGGAAGGAGTCTAGGTGGTACACGGTCTTCTCTCCAAAATCGACCACCATGCAGTACCAATGCATGAAGACATCCTCGACGGGGATGAAGATCTGACAGCAGATGAAGAAAATAAAAAAGTCGAAATTAGTACGAATGGGGTCAACAGCCGTGAAAGTAATGCCGAATGCAAAAAAGTTCGTATGGATCGAGATAGAAACCCTATTCAGGAATCTGGTTGGTTTCAACCAGAAAGGCATGTATATCTCGTTCAGCTCCACAATAGACAATCCCTTACTAACGTCATCCTATAATAACAAATAAATTTAGTTAAGATTCCAATATAATATGCACACGTGGTATGCATCGGTGCATTAACCACTCACAGCGAAGCTTGGTGGGAGACACAACAAATAGAGATGCTTAAGGTGCTGTATAGACCAAGCGTTGCGCATGGCCACCATCTCCATGATGGCACCATCAATGGGACGCCCAGGTATGAGGGATTGGATTTGCCACCTTGTTAGTCTGTACTGAAGCATTCTCACAAGAGTGTCCCTGCAACAAATGGGATGGTTATTGTTGTTGTTTAAGGATGCAGAATTGTACAAACATCGCGTCAACATAATCAGGGATTATAACATACTCCATCGAATGACCATCCGAGAAAAGGAAGTTGAACAAGAGTGTCTCCACTCGGTTAAAGTCCATGGCGTATGTTGCCTTAAACTTCTACGTTAAACAGACGGGGTTAAATGCAACTCAAACAATTATGCAAACATGGAGGAATTAATTATGGAGATGATTTCATCATACCCGTGTGTTAGCCGTTGATGAGGTGGATTTGCCACGCTTAGCAGGTGCTGATTTGTTCACTTTGGCAGAAGGAGATCGAAATAGCCTCTATCCCTTCATAGTTGGCACGGTAGACTGTTTTTTGGGACGGTCGTCATCCGTGTCAGGAGCTATTATTGGCCGCGTCGCATGACCACCGACGGGGATACCCATTGGTGTGACGTCTAACAGTACATCGCACGCAACACCACTTTCCTGGGACATAATCTCAGCCGACTCAAGCGTGGCTTACACGACGAATTCTGCTCCGCTCGTACCTTCCGCCCTGCAAGTGATAACATCAGGGATTAGGTTTCTACACATGTAACATATAAGTCGAACGACGTATGCAACACAATCTTTCTGCCGCATAGATTTCCTTACCAAAGTGTCGGAGGTTGCTGTGTCCCGCCGGAAACATTGAATAGCTTCGTTGGCTTCATCTCTGTTTAGTGACGGTGCTTGAGATTTGGTAAGTAGTCCTGAAGCGTTGCTTCTTGTTTCTCAGTTTTCACGCTTTAAAGCGAGCCAGACCGAAGGCTGTTGGTGCTAAAATTTTCGTCCAACGTTGAAAAATGGCGCTTGCAACCTATAGCTCCCTTTAATCAACCAAATAATCCTGTTTGTCATTTTTCGTAGCACTACATCATTAACGACTTCTAATTCAAATGCAACTACTGTTAGACCTGTAGTCTCACTCAAAACTTGCTTTTTGTCGCATTGCGCGGTTCTATTGACATTGGTTCTACTCAACATCACATATATTCAATTCAACGACTCTATAAACCAGCACGGTGAAATTATTCAACGACTCTATTGAAAAGAATGTTATTCATTTAAGATGAAAAAAAAAGCATTTTTAAATAAACTTGATAAAGTAAAGAACAAATAAATGTAAAATGAATAATTTAAAGAATACAGAAAGACAAAATTATAGAATTTAGAGAAGAACGGTAAATTACAGAACTAAAAATACAATGAATTAAAATGTAAGAAAATCAAATCAAAGATTTAAATACTCACATGTAATCGCTCCACTTTCTTTCCATTCTGATATTGTGACTAAAAATAATTAGTGTGTGTGTGAATTAATGAATATCCCTTTTTCAGTAGCATTTATTTGTTTCCTATTTATAATTAGGATTTAAAAAAATTTAAGGAGCCAACTATAATATAAGCCAACTAAAGTTAACTGTTTTTATTTTTAGTTTTGAAATTCGAAAAATTAGGGTAGTAGAAGGTTTTTTTTTTATACACTACAAGAAAAACTGTCTAATTTACCATCGAAAAGACATATAAAATCCAACGGTGATTAAGTTATCATCAGAAGAAATCAGACGGTATAAATCTCGCCAATAAAGGGTTTTTGTAGGATTTTTTTCGTCCTACAATAATCACTGTTGAATTCTGCGACAGATTACCTGCCTAAAAAATCATTTGGTTATTGGCAGATTTTTCCTCCAAACCCTCAACCGTAAACCCGGAATCCTTAACCATCAACCCTTAACCGTGATCCCTAACCAACACACCCCAAACCGTACCCCACAAACCATAGACCGTAAACCCTAATCAAGCAACCATAAACCCCAAACCATGAACCAAAACCGGCTTACCTAAAACACTCAATCCCAAACGATAAAACCATGAACCCGTTGACATGAAACCCTAAAACCCCGAACCATGAACCACTAGCGGCTTATAACAACATACCCTAAGCCATGAACCATCGACAACGAACCCTGAACCCTATACCATGAACCGTAACCGCCAAACCTTCAACCCTACACCCGGAATCCTTAACCATCAACCCTTAACCGTGATCTCTAACCAACATACCCCAAACCGTACACCACAAATCGTAGACTGTAAACCGTAAATCCTTATCAAGCAACCATAAACCCCAAACCATGAACCGGAACCGGCTTACCTAAAACACTCAATCCCAAACGATAAAACCTTGAACCCGTTTACAAGAAACCCTAAACCCCGAACCATGAACCCTTAGCGGCTTATAACAACATACCCTAAGTCATGAACCCTTGACAAAGAACCCTGAACCCTATACCATGAACCGTAACCGCCAAACCCTCAACCCTAAACCCAGAAACCTTAACCATCAACCCTTAACCGTGATCCCTAACCAACATACCCCAAACCGTACACTACAAACCGTCGACCATAAACCGTAAATCCTAATTAAGCAACCATAAACCCCAAACCATGAACCGGAACCGGCTTACCTAAAACACTCAATCCCAAACGATAAAACCATGAACCCGTTGACAAGAAACCCTAAAACCCCAAACCATGAATCCCTAGCGGCTTATAACAACATACCCTAAGCCATGAACCCTCGACAACGAACCCTGAACCCTATACCATGAACCGTAAAACCGCCAAACCCTCAACCCTAAACCCAGAATCCTTAACCATCAACCTTTAACTGTGATCCCTAACCAACATACCCCAAACCGTACACCACAAATCGTAGATCGTAAACCGTAAACCCTAATCAAGCAACCATAAATCCCAAACCATGAACCGGAACTGGTTTACCTAAAACACTCATTCCCAAATGATAAAACCATGAACCCGTTGACAAGAAACCCTAAAACCTCAAACCATGAACCCCTAGTGGCTTATAACAACATACCCTAAGCCATGAACCCTCGACAACAAACCATGAACCCTATACCCTGAACCGTAAAACCGCCAAACCCTCAACCCTAAACCCGGAATCTTTAACCATCAACCCTTAACCGTGATCCCTAATCAACATACCCCAAACCGTACACCACAAATCGTAGACCATAAATTGTAAACCCTAATCAAGCAACCATAAACCCCAAACCATGAACCAAAACCAGCTTACTTAAAACACTCAATCCCAAATGATAAAACCATGAACCCGTTGACAAGAAACCCTAAAACCCCGAACCATGAACCCCTAGCGGCTTATAACAACATACCCTAAGCCATGAACCCTTGACAACGAACCCTGAACACTTTACCATGAACCATAACCGCCAAACCCTCAACCCTAAACCCGGAATCTTTAACCATCAACCCTTAACCGTGATCCCTAACTAACATACCCCAAACCGTACACCACAAACCGTCGACCGTAAATCGTAAACCCTAATCAAGCAACCATAAACCCCAAACCATGAACTGGAACTGGCTTACCTAAGACACTCAATCCCAAACGATAAAACCATGAACCCGTTGACAAGAAACCCCAAAACCCCGAACCATGAAACTCTAGCGGCATAAATTATTGAAAACCTATTTGCTACACTCCAGTTCAAGATTCAAACGTGATCCGTGGACGTATAAATATGTAGGGGTGGCAAACGGGCCTAAACCTGCCGGGCCGGCCCGCGTAACCTGCCAAAAAAGGCAGGCTAGGATGGAAAATTGGGACCGCCAAATAGTAAAAGCCTTCCTAACCCTCACCGCTTAAACCGCGGGCTTTGGCGGGAAGGGGCGGGCTTCCCCGCCGGGCTTAGCATTTTTTTAGCAAGGGATATTTTTACAATTTTTTTACCAAAATCCAACTTTTCCCAACCCAACTTACAAGAGAATGAAGATGAAAATTAAGTATTTTGGATTATATTTATTTTGTTTTAGAGACAATATTTATAATTATGCTTTGAATTATGTTTATTTTGCTTTGGGAACAATATTTATAATTACAAAGACTTTAATGTTTGTGAATATAAAAATTATAATTTGTTTATACTTTTAAAAATTATAATAGTTAAAAGTAAAAAATAAAAGAGATTTTTTTATATCTTTATATATATTATTTAATAGTTAAAAGTTAAAAAAAAAAGAGGATATTTGGCGGGCTTAGCCCGCCGGCCCGCCAGCCCGCCATTAGGCGGGGCGGGGTGGGATTCTAGGACCGCCTCACTAGGCGGGGCGGGGCGGGCCAGCCTGCCAAAGGGCGGGCTTTTGGCGGGACGGGCTTCCCCGCTTGCCACCCCTAGGTATATCCAATTTTGGAACGTAATATTCCGTTAACCCAAACGTTTTTTGTCACATATGAAGGCACACTCATTTGCTACACTCCATATCCGGAACTCTATATACAAATCCCCATCCCCATTGAAATACGAAAATGACAATCAACCGTTTCTCAAATACTATCGCCTACCTTCCGAACAACATTTGAGTTGCCTTAACCATTAAAATTGCGTCAAACTCCATTCAGGACTTGTGCAGTCTCAGAATGACCTGTACGGCTGCGCGCGCTGCGGGAGACGCCGATATTGTTCACCACAGTGTTTTTAAACCACCACCGCATGCCATGCCGTGGTGGTGGAGCCGCGATCCAGAGGCAAGAAGATTCTTTGAACGCTGCATGGCCACTGGCCATCCAGAGCTTCTGTTTCGGGAGGGGCTTCGGGAACTCTTCATCAAACGTAACAAAGACGTTGGCTTCTAAATGCTGAATAGTGCAGCAAGTAGAGGCCATGAAGCAGCCAAATACGCACTCTCAATGACGTTGCTGTTTCGCAGGGACGACAACGATGGAAAATGGAAAGGGCTCGAACTGTTTTGCGAGCTAGATGCGGCTGGTTTACTCGCTGATTGTAATGCAAGGTGCTTCTCAATACTGAATAACTTGTGGCCGGATGAGGTCTGAATGCCCCATATAGAAGAACAACATACGGTGTGTGCCTCGCCCAGGTGCTCTACCAGGAGCCACATGGGTCCTCTGTATGACAATCGCAGACGGGCAGCAGAGAGAAACTCTGTCCATGCTTTCGGAGGGGTCGTTCATATCCCCTGCATCCACTGTCGGGCGGACTACGAGTTGCTACTCTTCGTCAACCTCCCATGAGTTATGTTCCCAAGTAGATTTAATGTTCTGTTGTTTACACTTTTCCTGTAAAAGTTTCGTACAACATATTTGGTTACTGAAATCAATTTTCATTAACGATTGCACATGCTTTAGTTTGGCCGCTGGTTTACTCGCCGATTGTAACGCAAGGTGCTTTTCGATTCTGACAATGTCGTGGCCAGGTAAGGTCCAAATGCCCCATATAGAAGAACAACATACAGTGTGATGCCTCGCCGAGGTGCTCCACCAGGGGCCACATAGGTCTTCTATATGACTATCGCAGACGGGCAGCAATGTGAAACTCCCTCCATGCTTTCGGAGGGGCTGCGCATATACCCTGCATCCACTGTCGCACGGACTACGAGTTGATAGTCTTCGTCAACCTCCCATGAGTTGGGTTCCCATGTCGATTTAATGTTCTATTGTTTACACGTTGCCTGTAAAATTTCCGTACCAGATTATTCCATAGTGAAATTAAATTTCGTTTACTAAACATCATGCTTTAGTTACTAAATTGCGTTCATTTTTTCATCAATAACAGTACAAAACTAAAAAACAAGTTATAATTAATTTGTATATGTCAACATAAATACATTATAAAAAGATACCATATTAAAAAATTATAATTACTTACATAGTTATTTTAAATCTCAAAAATTAAACCATTACATCTCTAGTACTAGTTCTAAGTCCTATTTTATTTTAATAGCGTATTTCTAACTTTAATTTAGAATGGAATATCATTTGAATTAATTAAAAAAACTCCAATTTATTTTCTGTTTTCTTTTATAACAACTCGGTTTTTTTATATACTGGTTCAACCAGGTCTCTGTCATTTATCGAACCAGGAATAGGCTAGACCAACCTTAGTTTCTGGTCCTTGCAAACCGACACATGTCAACCCTACATTCGATCACTTTCCAGCCGTTGGAAGTTTTACACAAATTAAATTTCGTGTTCGAATCACAAGACCAATCGTCTTTAGGTTTAAAAACCTCCCATCTTACCAAAACTCAACACACATTTCCCTTGGAATCTCAACATGGTCCGGGCCAACAAGAGATACTATGTTCTTTTCCGTGGGAGGGTCCCTGGTATCTATAGTTCCTGGCCCACCTGTCATACCCAAGTTCACGAATTTAGCGGCAACCTCCATAAGTCTTACGAAACCTTCGATGAAGCTCGTATGGTGTTCGAACAATTCCTCTGTGCCGGACGATTACAGAATCAGCTCACCCACAATAGTCCTCTACTGCATCAAATTCAACCACCAACCATTCAGCAGAACCCATCACCGATTCTTCACTAAATACTCCCCTTCGAGGAAGGAATACAGGGTGATCGTCCGATAGAACATGGAGACAACCACCCAAATGTTGACCAAATACTCCCTTTCGAGGAAGGCATACAGGTTCATCGTCCGAAAGAACATGGAGACAACCACCCAATTGTCCATTTAAACAATCGATCCAACCAAATGCAGCGGCAACAAATTCCCTACTCGTGTATTCTATTTATCCTCGTTACGATTTTGATCCTTTACTTAGCTCTGGTTAGGAAGTAGGCTCCTCTTAACCTTAAAACACCACCTACCACCATGTGTTACCTGCATTGAAGTAGGCTTACTTTTCACTGTCTGCGTTTGTTTACTTTTTAACATATATTCTATTGTATTAATTAATCTAATCTTCAGTTCACGCATAATATCACGTTGTTATTCCAGCCTAACTGTCATTAAGTCAGCAAACTATATTTATTCAAACATGATTTTAGTACTTTAACCCATTAATCCATATATCCTCATCCTCTGTTTATGACACCTGACCACATACAGAACATGCATTCCAAAAGCAACCCCACAAATTTTCCTCCGTACACTGTGTAACTGCAGGTACAGCTGTACAGTCCAAGCCAGTCCACAGAACAAGACAAAACCAAATTTTCTTCTTCTCATCGACGAATATCTCTGCCAACATTTAAAACAACCACTGCACAATAACGACAATAAAAATTCAGGGTAACACAAACGGGATTCCACCCGAATCGTACTTCGTTGTATTTTAAAGTAACGCCGTTAATCATACCATCATCACTAATTATCACAAAATTTTGGACTTTATCTATTAAACCTTGCCATTGAACAACAAACTGAAACAAATTACATACTACTTTGAGCTTTAATCTCCAAAGTAAAGGACACACAACAATAACAGAATAATTACAACATAACCAAACACCAACGACACATTCAAAACAGAGACATCAAACTCTTTCTCCTTCCACATGGCATCTTACAAGGGAATCGTAACTGGCCTTCAGTTTCTCGTAAGATTCTTCCAGTTGACCTACCCTGGCCCAAAGCGCGTTATTTGAGTCGCCAAGAAGCTTCGCCTTTCTGTAGTTATAATCCCGAATCTCTTTTCCGGTTACATCAAGCAACACGCATAGCATCTCATAAGCAGCATCTTCTCTTGCAGCTTTTTCAACCATTGAGAAATGACCAGTAACAAATAGCTCTATCTCAAATGGATGCCCAGGAATAACAACCGTGAAGCCAAAGAACGGGCCTTGCTCTCCGACAAATCATTCTACCTTGAAGAAACAGGGGCAAGGGATCTCTGCCTCCAGGCAAACTTTCAGCAACCACTCCTCCATGCTGCTCACAACTGCGAAATCCGCGTTAAGCTCTTCGGCCTGAATTACAGGAAGCCCTTTTGTACAGTCATAGAACAACAAAAATCGCATAACTAACTAAACTTCTAAACCTAACAAGATTAATAACCCGACATAAAATGACCAGAATAAACAGATCTCCAAAGCATAGCTTCATAAATACACTAATTATTGAAAACTGAATGCCATTTCACAAGTCTTACATGAAACAACTGGCCGGCAAGGATTGCCTCCGCTGGAGATAGCCAATTTCTTTCCGCCACCTTCATCCGGCCTGACTCCAACAGTTTCACCATTACCACCTCTCTCAGCACAAATGGACGACATCCTCGCTTTGAAGCACGAGCATGCGTGTTCAAAGCTATTGAATCAGTAAAACTCAGGAAACGTAAAATCCACAACTTGCTGGTTCGCCTCCTCCCAACTCGTGTATACACCGGGCTTGTGCCCCTTCGTAACGGCAATGAACAAGTAGCGTTGCATATTCTCCTCCATCTCTCCTATCCTTCAGAGTTCAGGCTGTAGTGTTCGAATATGAACTCCATGCGCCTATATATAAACATTTATTGTCCATTTGAAATTACCTTATTCCTTTACATTTTTTTCGAGACATGATTATTAACGTTGCAACAAATTAATGAAGTTGAATTCCTCCTTGAAAATTTTTTTCCCATTCCCTTGTAACTTATTTTGTTTCTGAATAAAAAAAAATTAGGCCCAACATTTTTATCACACTATAGGCCCCAAACTGGACCAAAAAAGTACCCATCCCACCAAAAATTCAATTTCAGCTCCACCCCATCAATTTTTGACATTTACAAACTAGCCACTTATGGGCCAAATTCAATTTCCACCCGTTAACCACTCTCCCCCTTCATCGGTGAACATTGTACCTGACACATGCCACCTCACCGTACCTCTCCTATGTGTGGCACTCCCTCAAGCTGGACAGCAATGCAGAAAGGATAAGGTGCATCATTCTCCTCAATTGGACCGGTGCAGGTTATAATTCACCTAATTTAATGAGAATGTGAACACATTACACATTTGGGTAAGCTAAAAACCAATTATACCTAATGTGACAATTTCGGTAAAGTACCATAACACCATATGTATGTTTCAATTTTTAGTAAATTAAATACGGAATATCATCATATGTCATGGTCTACAATATTAAAATTGGTAAAATACCATAATATCATTTGATTGTGCCACCCTCTCTCCCATCTCTTAATTATTCCAACCAACTAAAATACAAATCTCTTTTGACTTTTCCTAAATCTTAACACTCGCTACTAAAAACAAAAGAAAATTTTGATTAAAGTGACAAATACCTTTTTTAAGTTAAAAAATTATGGTTAAAACACAAATTTATTATTAATTTTTGAAATTATTAAGTCTATATCTTATTAGTTTGCTTTGTTGTCAAGATTTATTAAAAGATTTAATTTAATTCTGATTTGTTTAGTAGTATTTTTAAGAATTTTAAATTTAAATCAAATATAATCTAATCTAATAAGATCAAATATGATTTAAATTAGTTATCTTATTTTTAGAAGAATTAAATTAAGTTATCTTATCTTATCTTTAGAAGAGTTAAATTAAGTTATTTTATCTTATCTTTTAGTTAGTTTCTTATGAGCCTATTTAAACAGCTTTGGTGAGACAACTTAGACAACTTTGATGAATAAAATTTTCATTGCTTTATGCACGTTTTTTTAGTGTGAAAAAGTGAGGTGAGTGATTTGCTTCGCTTGTTATATAAAGAAATCTGAAGGATCAAACACTAAGGTAATTCTGTGTGCTAGTCTCTTTTAATCTTCATACCTCTGGTCTAGGTTGTGTTGTATCATTCTTTTTATTAAACCTCCTATAAAATTTCATACACTCGGAATAAAATTGTTTCTAATACAAAAAAACTTACATGTTAAATTGAAAAATAAAACGTTCCCTCCAAAATCCACACTGTAAGGTCCCACATCGGTTGGGGAGAGAAACGAAGCATGCCTTATAAGGGTGTGGATACCTCTCCCTAGCATGACGCGTTTTGACGAGTGAGTGTGGGGGGTATCGACTATCATCCCTATCGTCAAAGACAAAACCGTGAGGCCTAGTGTGCCAAAGCGGACAATATCGTGCTAGTGGGTGGTCGGGGCTGTTACAGATGGTATCAGAGCCGGAGTCCGGATCGATGTGCCAGTGAGGGCGCTAGGCTCCCTTAGGGGGGTGGATTGTAAAGTCCCACACACGATATTGTTCGCTTTGGCACACAAGGCCTCACGGTTTTGTCTTTGACGATAGGGTAACCGAAGCCCCCCACACTCACTCATCAAAACGCGTCATGATAGGGAGAGGTATCCACACCCTTATAAGGCATGCTTCGTTTCCCTCCCGAACCGATGTGGGACCTTGCATGCTTCGTCCCCCCCCCCCGAACCGATGTGGGACCTTACAATCCACCCCCCTAAGGGAGCCCAGCGCCCTCGCTGGCACATCGATCTGGGCTCTGGCTCTGATACCATTTGTAATAGCCCAAACCACCCGCTAGCACGATATTGTCCGCTTTTGCACACAAGGCCTCACGGTTTTGCCTTTGACGATAGGGATGATAGCTGAAACCCCCCACACTCACTCGTCAAAATGCGTCATGTTAGGGAGAGGTATCCACACCCTTATAAGGCATGCTTCGTTCTCCTCCCCAACCGACGTGGGACCTTACACACACAGAGAAACTTGTGTCCATAAATACACAATCATCACTTCATTATTCCTTAATTCCACTGCCAAATATATTGTTGTCACCTCTTCCTCTTGCATGTAGTGTTACTTTTTCTGCTTCTTATATCTATATAAAAAAAAAAAACTTGAATTTGATCCCAACTATTAACACAGGTGTTGAATTAATTGACGATGTTGCTATTTCTTGTTCGTTGGTGGAGTTGTGTTTGTGCTACTAAATTCAGGAGTTGTTAATGCATAGTATTACCGAACTGTTGGAGACAAAATCCTTCCATTCAGCAAAATTATTGTCGATTCTTTCGAACATGGCAACTTCTCTACAATTCAATCTGCCATTGATTTTGTCCCTTCCAACAATAAGTATTGGGTTTCAATCAATGTCAAGGCTGGTATTTACAGGTAATAAATTCAATATTCTTTTGCTCTGTAAAGAAATAGTAACTTTTTCTAGATAACTATTCACTTCAAATGTTTTATGTGAAAATAACAACTATAAGTGAAAATTCAGGTGCAATTAACTGCCATTGAGTTTCTACCTAATTCACTGTTATTTTCACATAATATTTTTATGTAAATAATAATATTTTTAGACCGAGTCTTATTTACTATTATTTTGAGTTGTGGCATGTAACTCTTTTATTTAATTTGACTTAAGAAATTTGGTGTTATAGGGAGAAAGTGACGATTCCAAGTGATAAACCATACATAATATTGAAGGGAACTGGAAAGAAGAAAACGTGGGTTGAATGGGGTGACCATAATACAACCGCTCAGAGCCCTACGTTCCAATCCATGGCTGATAATATCGTCGTCAAATCCATCTCTTTTAGGGTAACTAACCATTTATAATTATTATATCATTCTCTGCCTTTTTTTTTATTTCATCTCTTAAATATTATTTAATGTTTGAAAATTTTCTATCTCTAATATATATGACATAAGTGACCTTCTTATTACGTTACGATGATAGATCTTAGTGGATAACCAATCTTTTATTGAATTATAAAAAATATATTTTTTAATTCTTTTTATTTATTTAATTATATCTGGTTTCCAAACCCCAAAATTTCAGTGAACAAATAACTAATAAAATTTAATTAATGTTACATACCTTGAAATTAAAATAAGTCTAATTTGAATGATTTATTATCACCATATTTTATTATATCACATAATTAATGTAATTTTCTAAAATCAGATTTTTATTTTTTTTAATATTTTATTTTATTTTATCTTTGATTAAAATAATCAAAGGTGACTATTTGTATTTTTTTTCTTCTTTCTTTGGTCACGGATGATTGATAAAGCTAAGTTATAAATAACAAACTATAATAATTAATCAACTATAGCAATAAAAAGCAGGGACTTATTTAAGTCCAAATTTAAGTATGGTCCAAATTTTTAACTGGCTTGCTACAAAAAAAATTTAATCCGCCAAATTAACAATAGGACTAAATCCCTAAAATGGTCCCTCAGATTGGGTCCCTGCACCAATTTCATCCATGAGTTTCCAATTGCACCATTTTAGTCTTCGAGATTGAACTCCGGGCACCATAAAAGTTCTGAAACCTATTTCCGGCCTGAGTCAGCAAATCGGAATGCTGATCTGGCAAGTGACTGCCACGGTGGATGTTAACCCTAACGAAAGTAAAACGTCACCGTTTTACATGAATGAAGAAAACAAAACGTTAGAGCCATATGGATTTTGATCACTCACAATCTTTTCCTTCCTTTCTCCAACACTGAAACACTTAGACTCCCTCTTCTTCTGACAATGGTGAAGGCTTAGTGTGGTGGTTTAAGGTTTTCGAGTTCAACAGTTTTGCGGGACTGCTAGTGTCGCCGTGGAGTTCACAGTGCCGTTATTGAGGAAACACCATTGTTGTTGTTATTGAGGTGAGTACACAGTGCCCTTATTTTTTTTTCGACAATCATAACTTGATTTTCAAGGGTTTAGTTGGCTTTCTATTTGTTTGTGGTGGGGTATTTTCATCATTGATAAAGGTTTAGTGTTTCATATATTGTTCTGTTAGGATATGGATTTTAAACATGCTCTGTTTTTACCTAATGAAACAGGGAAAAGTTTTTTTTACCATCCATGAAATGCAATCTGTTGATTTTTGGGTTGTGACCATGATCATTGAATTAATGTATACAATTTTTATTTCTGATGCAGATAAAAAATCTAATTGACATTATACTCCATCATGGGGGTAGCTTTGAAAAAAATAAAGAAGGAAGGATGGTTTATTCTCCTAATAAGAAAAATTGTTTGGCTGATATTGATGAAGATACATTAGATGTTTTCTATATTAGGAATTACCATAAAAAGCTTGGGTATGACAAGATGAAAGAATGTTGGTAGCTTGTTCACCAAAAAGCTTAATGATTATTGAAATAATGATTATTTATTTAATTTTGTATGTGTGTGACTAACATTGGTTAATGATGATGAAATATTGATTCTTGAAATTAGGAAGTCTGCATAATAGCATAAGCAACCGTTTATGAGTTGTTCTTGAAATCAGTTTGGTGAATTTTATTTGAGTTGAATATGAACTGATTTTGCAAAATTGGAATGGGACCATGTTGTTTGCACGATATAAATGTTAAGGTCTATTATGGTGAATCAATGTGAAAGTTAGGGACTGTCGGACTGTTACGGTACATTTTTTAAAAGTCAGGATTTATTATGGTGTACGGGGTAAAAGTTAGAGACTATTATGGTGGATCATTATGTGTTCTCACTCAACATGGCTATGTTATCTCAATTTTTGTTGTAGGGTCTGATTCCAGCCATGAGGGAGGTGATGCCTAATGTGCATCACCATTTCTGTGTGTGACATTTGTAGCGTAATTTCAACAAATAATGGAAAGACTTGGAGCTAAGAAAATTGTTGTGGGATTGTGAACGGGCCACTATGTACCAGGAGTTCAAGGAGTTAATGGATAAGATTAAGAAGTTTAACGAGGATGCCTAGACATATCTAAAAAAATGGCCAGGAAATTCATGGACAATGTTAAAGTTCAGTCACAAGTTAAAGTTGGACTCTATTTGCAACAACGCATGTGAAGTATTTAACTCAAAGATAAAGGAAGCACGAGGAAAGCCAATCATCACACTGCTTGAAAAAATCAGAATGTTTGTAATGCATACAATGGCTAAGAATAAGGTGAAGCTGGAAAATCACGTGGGAATACTACCACCAGTTATCAAAAGTAGGCTTGAAAAGGTTAGGAAGGAGTCTAAAAACTGACATTCAATTTGGGCTGGTGATAATGGTTATGAGAAATTCGAAGTGCATGGTTATCCTACAATCATGTTGTTAATTTGAAAAAAAGACTCTGCACTTGATGTTCTTGTCCAGTTCCTGGTTGAAGAGGAGCAGCTCGAACTCCCTACTGCGTGACTAGCACCACCCATCATTTGTCACAAGAAGAAGAAGAAGAAAGAAGACAGAAATGGAAGAAGAAGATGAAGAAGATAGGGTTCACATTGAGTTTAGGGTTTATAAATGGGAGTAGGGACTATATTGGAGCAAATTCACCAAATGTCCACGTCATATAGCCGTTTTCACATCCACCGTGGCAGTTACTTGCCAGATTAGCACTCCGATTTGCTTACTCAGGCCAGAAATAGGCTTGGGGACTTTTATGGTGCCCGGAGTTCAATCTCGAGAATCAAAATGGTGCAATTGGAAACTCAGGAGTGAAATTGGTGCAGAAACCCAATCTAAAGGACCATTTTGGGGATTTAGTCTAACAATTGTCTTCAAAAATTTCAGTTAATACTTAATATAAAGAGACTACAAGACCTTATTAGACATAGAGTACAGGACAATAGGTGTCCATTTTTAAAAGCTTCTACCTAAGTTCTAGGTGTGTAGAAAAAAAATTACATTCTACACAATAGAATTCACCTTTATTTAATGTTACATACCTTGAAATTAAAACAAGTCTAATTTGAATGATTCATTATCACCATATTTTATTATATCACATAAGTAATGTAATTGACCCAACTTACCCAATACTTAAATATCTCATATTTTACGGCAGTTTTTGTTGGGCTCAAAAGATAATGTGAAGCTAAAAATAAATATCTTAAAAATTAATAAGATATTCTTTAATTTATAAAATAATTTCTCAGAAAATAAATTCAAATATTTTGAGAAAATTCATATTTATTTTTTTTGAAACAGAATACATACAACAATCCAATAAATACGAACCTCAGGGCTCTCTGCCGTAGATGTTGCATTGATAAATGGAAACAAGTCTTATTTTTATAGAGTTGGATTCTTTGGATTGCAAGACACTTTATGAGATAACCAAGAAAGATATTACTACAAACTTTATACTATTCAAGGTGCTGTTGATTTTATTTTTGGAGCTGGCCAGTCATTGTTTGAGGTAATTGAATTTTATTAAAATATAAAAGGTGCATGCTATTGTGTTTATGATTTCAGTTAAAATAATATTTTTTTAGTCGTAAG